>NC_068990.1:67951597-67964937 GCF_001194135.2 Octopus bimaculoides
TATATATATATATATATATCAAGCTGACTAGAACTCTGTTCTTATTGTACTGCCTCCTCAGTAAATATTCTGTTGTTATTCTTGAAAATAATAAACTTAATTTAACATTTGTGTATGTGCTTGTGTGTGTATGTATGTATGTATGTTTGCGTGTGTGTGTGCGTGCATGTGGGTGTGCTTGTCTGTGTGTATAAATACAACCATAATACTCGATGAATTCACTGGAGAGATTACCACCAACACAATTTACTACACCCACCCTTCCTCCCCAGCATATGTTTATTCTCCCACAAATATTGACAGATTAACCACAAACCAACTCAATATCACTGTAGGCAGAACTCAACTTGAGTGTTTTTGTTTTATCCAATTAGTATTTTATAGCAATTGCAAGATTTTCAAATTAGTTAAACTTATCATATCTCATGGAACCCGAGGCAAAGACAATAAACTAACATACTAACTTCAAACTAAAAGGAAAATGAAGTATCAATGAAGAATTTATCTCTAAGAAGTTTATAATGAAGTAACTAGCATTTATGGTAGGCTTGAATGAAAAATTGTATGATAATGAATCTAAGTGTCCATAAGAACTATTATTTATGCTGCTAAGTTTGCATTATGAAAAAAATATTTTAGCTGATGTGGCTTTGTGGTATGAAGTTTGATTCCCAGCCACATGGTTTCAGGTTCATCCCCATTGTGTGGCACCTTGGGCAAGTGATTTCTACTCACAAAACCTCGGAATAGGATTTAGTAGGTGAAAATTGAAAGAGGCCCACCAAGTGTGTGTGTGCATGTGTGTGTGAGCGTGTGTGCGCATGTGAGTGTGGATGTCCTTGTTTTGACATCACGTGATCACTATAAATGTTTGTCATTGCCATACAAGCAGTGCCATTCATTTCAAATATCCTGTAAGAGCAATGTCTGGCCATGGAGATATATATTACTTTGCTTGGAAGCGCGGGAGTGTTGGCAACAGAAAAGGCATCCAGCTGTAGAAAATCTGCCTCAAATAAACTCTGTCCAACCCTTGCAAGTGTGGAAAAGTGATGTTAAATAATAATGAGAAGGATAATAATGATGTATAGCATTATAAAACAAACTCAAATAAAATCAAGGATTTTAATGAATTGATGTCATCTCTTTTGAAGAAGAAAACTGAAACTACACAGAATTTCATGGCAGAAATTGGAAACAAAATTACAAATTTCTTCAAAATGACTGTGCCACATTGGTCATATGTGTCACAACAAAAGAAGTCATTGTCATCATCATTGTCATCATCATCCCCCTCTTCCTCCTCATCTCTATTATCACTGTCATTGTCATTATTATCATTTTCATCACTATTATTTTTATGTTCACTTTCCAAACTAGTACGGGCTGGATGGATCATCCTGGTCCAAATTATTCATTATTACGTGCTGGTGCTTCTACAGACTGGTGCTTACACCTGTCTTTTGGTTTGGTTTCTATGGTTAGATATCCTTCCTGCCATTAGCCAATTTATAAAGTGTACTGGATACTTTTTTCATGGCACCAATAATGGAGAAGTTGAATTAAAGAACTTCAGAACCCTATGCCTTCTTCACGTATCCTATTCTATGCTTTCTTATATCTTTTTAGTCATTAAAAATGGCAACACACTTGACCCTTCACAGGGGCTCTGAAACTTGTGGGAAGCAAAGTGGAATGAAGGTATCCTTAAACTGAAGACGTAATCTGGATGCATGCATTGAAGTGGATTCTGCTTAAGGCACAAATGGTGCTACATGGTGTTGTTAAAATAAGGGATGGATTTAATTTACCAACATGCATGCTGTAGAAGGATTTGAGCTGGAACAAATTTCACAAGACTTTGTTACATTCTTACATTTCTATGGTTTGATACCCCTCCTAATGCCCCTTAGTGATACTTGCCTTATCAAGCACAAAGAGATGAATGGCAAAGCTAAACTCAATAGGATTGGAACTCAGAGTACCTAGTATCAGAAGAAACATTGCAAGGTATTTTATCCAATGCTCTGTCAATCAGGCATTAGTTATATACTTATAAAAATGATTGGTGCATCAAATGGAATATATTGAAAGAAAAGATGATTCACTATAGAGTTGATTGCTTAAATGAAAAGACAATTTGAGCTCACACTGGTGTGGATAAATTTATACATAATTTTACTGAAATGAAAAGCAGCATGACAGTTTTAAAATGTGTTCATGCACTCTGTGTCAATTAAACATAAGATTGTAACAAAATTAATCCTGGAGATAATATTTTAACTTTAAATGTTTATCTGAGAGTTTATGTGTTTTAATTGTAGTAGTTTCAGTCGGTGTTTTAATCATCAATAAAATAACCAAGAGATAACATTTATTTTAAAAGCTATAACATATAGATACAGTAGAGATTTCATTAAACAAGTTGGCGCTATGTATCATTAAACTGACATTATTTTTCGAGTGTACAGTTTATTTTCCTTACACAACTATACATATAAATTTTATCAACCGCACATAAAACTTAAATGTTATATATTATAAATCCTTCTACATACATATATATATCATCATTGGTATCAACATCATTTTAACATTCACTTTTCCATGCAGGTTTAGGTCACATGGATGAAATTTGTTAAAGAAGCCTATTCTGTGGCTAACACTCATTTCAATCTCAGTAAAATTATACCTCTTCATGACCAGACATGTTTTCATGAAAGACTGAAAATAAATCACATCCCTTTTATGATAGTGATACGAGTTTATAACTATCATACAATGCCAACACAAGGAGATATAAACCATCAATAGCTATGCATATTACACATATATCATACACATTCATATTACATAAATTACATATGTTATATATATATATATATATATATATATATATATATATATATATATATATATATATATATATATATATATATATGGATGGAGACAGCTGCATAAAAAAGTACTGATCTCTAAGTATGGAGGGAACCTGTGGAAGAGGTAGACCCAGGAAGACATGGGACAAGGTGGAGAAATATGATCTTTTGATACTGAGTCTCACAGACACAATAACATGTGACTGAAGCTTTTGACAATTTGCTGTGCTTGCAAAGACACATCAAGCTAATGAAATTATAGTCATGACCAGTGCTGGTAGCATGTAGTAGTTACTGGTGCCAATGACATGTAAAAGGGACTCAGTACATTCTGTGGTGTGGTTGGCATTAGGAAGGGTATCAAACCATAGAAACCAAAGCAAAACAGACTGGAGCTTGGTGCAACTCTCCAGCTTACCAATTCTACTCCAACTGTCTAATCCAAGCCTATATGGAAAACAGACACTAAATGATGATGATGATGATGATATAATACATATGTATCTGTTAAGCATAAATCTTTGTAAACATGTGAAATACCAACTACTCCACCATCATGAAATATAGAAACATCTATATATTATTCATCTGTAAAGTTAAGCCATGTTGTTTTACATAACTTATCAATTATTTATTTATGTCACATCAGACATTGGAAATAATTTCTAATGTGTTGATTTATCTCCACTGTATTTTCATTATTTTACACAAAATTCTAAGATAAATAGGGAAACCAAAGCTGGATTTCAAAATGACAAACTTGTGATGACCTACTAGAGTTTTGTTAATTGATGCAGACAAAATTTAAAACCAATTATAATGATTGTCTAATAAGAAATTTTTAATGAGTTAAGGTCAATAACCTCAATGGACCAGAGCCATAAATTTAGATGAATGCTATATGTAAAATATTCTGAAGTACCACAAAAATCCATTTATAAAACATTACTATATATAATACATGTTAATGTGTGTATATATATATATATATATATATATATATATATATATATATATATATATATATATATATATATATATATATATGTTGTTGGCACTCCGTCACTTACAACGTCGAGGGTTCCAGTTGATCCAATCAATGTAACAGCCTGCTCGTGAAATTAACGTGCAAGTGGCTGAACACTCCACAGACACGTGTACCCTTAACGTAGTTCGCGGAGATATTCAGCGTGACACAGTGTGACAAAGCTGACCCTTTGAATTACAGGTACAACAGAAACAGGAAGTAAGTGTGAGAGAAAGCTGTGGTGAAAGAGTACAGCAGGATTCACCACCATACCCTGCCGGAGCCTCGTGGAGCTTTTAGGTGTTTTCGCTCAATATATATATATATATATATATATAAGTTGAAATATATCACAAACATATTTCAACTAACCTAAAGTTCATTTATGCCTAAACACTGCTCAGTGCTGATACTGCTGTAATTTCCCCTGACGTGGCACTCTAATAGCACAACTCAATCAATGTTGTCGGTTGTGTTTTTGCTAAAGCTATAGCTTTAAATCTGCCCAAAGTTACCTCTCTTCAGTATTTCCCATTGATAACAGCTAAAAAGCTAGAAGAAACGCTGCATCTGGGAATCCAGCAGGGGGCAACACTAGGCAGATATGGTGTTTTTTAGTACCTTTTATCGTAAGAGAGAATTATTTCTCCATAACTACAATAAATTTGCCTTTATAAGTTGAAATATGTCACATACATATTTTAACTAACCTCTGTGTGCGTGTGTAAATACGCATCACCAACATCATAGTTTTTAACATCCACATTCCCCTGTTTGCATGGGGCAGACAGAATATGTTGAGTCAGATTTTCTTTGGCAGCTGAATGCCCTTCTTATCACCAATCCTCACTTTTTCCAAACAAGGCAATATATTCCCATGACCACATATGTTTCCCATGGAATACTGCAAGTGAACAACTCCTCTTTTTACAACTTTCATGCGATGCAAAGACGAGGTATGCACACACAAACGGAAAGTCTGTTCTTTGTTTGCCACAATGTAATACTGGTATTTATGGGACCAAGACTGTACTGGGGAACTGCCTTGAAGTGGTTTAGTTGTTCAAATTGACCCTAATATTTATTTTATGTTAGGTTCTTATTTCATCGATATCATTTTGCTGAACTGCAAAATCATAGGGGCACAACCAAATGAACATTGAAAGAGTAAGAAAGACACCAAAAGTACACAATTCACATATAACAGGCTTCCACACAGTATTCAACCACCAAATTCGCTCACAAGATATAGGTAAGACTAAGGCTAGAGTAGATGTTTACCCAAGGTTCTGTACTTGGGGATTGAACCTGAAACCATGTGCCTGCATAGTGAACATCTTAATCATAGAGCCATACTCCAAGCTTAATACACAGACATGTAAATAAGAATATGAGGTGCATATAATTTGTGTATGCTTTTGTATAAGGATATGCATATATGTGAATAAGGTCATGGTTAAGTATGTATATATGAATATAGGCAGGTAGGTATATATCAATGGATCTGTGAGTACATGCACACACACACACACACACACACACAAATGCATGCACATATACTTACACACACAAAAAAGAAAATAGAAAAGATTCAGAGAAAGCAATTTGATCTGAGGATAAATTTTCCAAACACTTGAGAAAAAATTTCTAAATAGCTAAATGTTCTTATATCAGTTTGATTTCATGCATATATATATATATAGAGAGAGAGAGAGAGAGATTTGTGTGTATATATATATATATAGATATAGATATATATGTATATATACACACACGACACACACACAAACTGATAATGCACACACACATATCAATGTATATATATATATGTGCATGCATATATGAATTGGTTCCACATGACTGCATTTGTGAATTTGCTTGTTTCTTCTAGATGTTTATAATGTTTACACAAGAGTACTTCTGTGTCGTATGGTTATTTTGTTTACATACAAGTATGTGTGTGTGTGTGTGCATATGCATGTATGTATGTGGTTATGCCTGTGAATGTGTAAAAATATTCTATTCTTGCTTACTTTCTTCCCATCGGTTCTATGTCAACAGAAGTTTTAGAAAATGAATTAGAAAATGCAGCCATTTGTATAAAACATACATATAAAGGAGCTGTTATGCAAACAAAAAAACAAGCTGAAGATATATATATATATACACTCATAAACATATCTATCTATCTATCTATATATATATATATATATATATATATATATATATATATATATATATACACAGACACACACATAAGCATATATATCTATGTATATATATATATATACACACACACATAAACATATATATGTGTGTGAGTATATATATATGTATATACCCATACAAGTATGCATGTGTGTGTATGTGTATGTTAAATCACACAAATACACATACTGTCCAATGATATGTTTCTATTGATCCATATATATATATATATATATATATATATATATATATATATATATATATATATATATATATATATGGTGGAGGCGCAATGGCCCAGTGGTTAGGGCAGCGGACTCGCGGTCATAGGATCGTGGTTTTGATTCCCAGACAGGGCGTTGTGAGTGTTTATTATACTCCACATTAGTTCTGCAGGAATATAAATAAAACATAAAAAACAGACAGTGTTGGAACTCTTTTAAGCAAAATAATATATTCCTCTATATACAATCATACAAAAAACCCCACCTTTTTTGTATTTATTTTTACTCGCATATATATATATATATATATATATATATATATATAATGTACTTCTATATAAGCTATACACATGCGTGGCCACTTTTATGAAGGTATTAGTGATTATTAATACAACTATCTTTGCTTGACTAAGTGATAGGGAAGAGTTATTTTAATGAAATGTATTTATCTATGGCTTTTTATTGCCTTTAAGCATCTCTATGCAGCAAATAAATGCATGCTGTGTCGTGTGTGTGCATGTATGCATTGATAGGTAGATAGATAGATAAACAGACAGATGGAAAGGTAGATATGTTGGCAGCTAGATAGGTAGATAGTCAGGTATATATGCATGTACATGTGTGATTCTTAAATTTTTCCATGTTCACATATAATAAAATTATAACAAGCTATTAAACTATTCAATGAAGTTAGAAGAGACTTTTTATGTGTCCTGTTTTGTGAACTTCAATGCGTGTGTGTGGTGTGTGTGTGTGTGTAATACATACATATACAGTAACCAAATTTCTAGTGAGAGTTATCTGCTGTATTTGTTTTTATTAAATTAAAATGGTGGAATAAGTGCAGAGAACTAATTCTTCTACTATCATGGTTCTGAGTTCAAATGCAGCATAAATCAAGTACACAAGTGTGGCTGTGTGGCAAGATGTTTGCTTCTCAACCACATGGTTCTGGGTTTAGTTCCACTGCATGGCACTTTGGGCAAGTATCTCCTACTATAAGCCTTGAGGTGATGAAAGACTCATGAATGGACTTGCTAGAGGGAAACTGAAAGATGCCTGTTATATGTATGCGGGAGGTATGTGTTTGTTACCCACCACTACTTGACAGCCAGTGTTGGTGCGTTTTCATCTCTGTAACTTAGAAGTTTGGCAAAAAGATACTGACAGAATAAGTACCAGGCTTAAAATACAAATAAGGACCAGGGGCGATTTTTTCAACTAAAGTTCTTCAAGGCAATGCCCCAGCATGGCCGCAGTCTTATGACTGAAACAAGTAAAAGATAAGAGATGTATCTTTGATTCTCTATGTATATTATTTGTTGGTGCTTGTACATCATAAGGAATTTTCTATCTCAGTCCATAAATTTACACTTGGCAACAATAAGTGATGGTCAATAGTATAGGATTTAGTGTGTTCAGTCATAAGGCTGTGAGTTCAATAGATAGATTAGGTAGTGCATTGTATCCTTAAGCAAAGATATCTTCCATGTTGCTCTAGTCAGCCAACCAGTAAATGAATGCCAGCAAAATGCTGGTGCATCTCTCACGCTTTCTCTCTCTCCCTATTCATTCATCATATTCTTGATATTCAGCTGGGTCAAGAGTATAGTGTCCAAAAGGATGCTCATATCTGCTCACCATGACATAAGTATTTAAAACAATTAGCAAATATATATATATATATATATATATATATATAGATATATATTAGGTCATCCCATATAGATAATGCTGATTTTTCAATTGCATGTACTAAAAGTTGGAGGGGACAGAATGAACTACCTGCATCAACTTGCTATAAAAGCAGGTAGTAATTATTCTTAGTGTTAGTTTTGAAGAGTGCAGGTCGATTTTAACAGTTATTTTTCCAAAGCTTATATCATTAGCATGGAGACAAATACCCAGAACCTCCAGCGCTGAGATCATCAGATCACATGATTTTGAACTTCCTTGATCTTATCAAAATGATGGATGCTCAACCACTAGAGATAGCAGTGACTCATTTGCCTGCCAGCGATATATAGAAAATCAATGTCAAGACAGGCACTGGTGTTGCAATTATTGTTCCATTATTGGAGGGATTAACAAAAAAAAGTATTCCATCTAGTGAGAAATAAATGTCATTTAATGCACACAGGGTTTAAATTGAAGATATTACTAGTTTCATGTATCTGAATACAATGGTTAGACAAGCTTGTATAGCATGCTGCATAATTCCAAGTGATAATTCAGACTAAAAGAGGCATGAAACTAATAGTAGCTCAAATTTAAACCTTATGTGTATTAAATGATATATATATATACATACATGTGTGTGTGTACACGCACAGACACAATTATGTGGTTCAGTCCCACTGTATGTCACATTGTCTTACTATTCTAGCCTTGGGCTGATCAGTTCTTTGTGAGTGCAAATGGTAAACAGAAACAGAAAAATTTGGTATTATATAATATGTGTGTGTGTGTTTGTGTTTGTATATTTGAGAGTGTGTGCTAGTATGTTTTTGAATTCGTGTGTATGTGTGTGCTTGGGATGAACGTTTTTCAGAGTTTTTAATCTAATCATCAGTTGAATGTTTTTGTTATATCATATGGTGAAATTAAATATTTTTAATGTATGTTGCTGTCATACTTCAAGATAAGGAAACCTGTTCAGAAACATCAGCTGTCTCAGAAAATGCTTCTTAAGTAACAAAAGTGTGCATGTGTGTGTGTTTTGCTTTGGAGTGAAAATCTTGGAGATTCTCAATCTGATCATCAGTGAGGTGTTATGGGAACATTTAACTATCTTTTATTCATGACACTGTCATACTTCTAAGTTATGAAAGTATGTTTAAAAATTTCACCTATCAGAGGGAAGGCTTCATAAGTAATGTATGCACATGCATGTGTGTATGTGTGTGTGTGTGTGTGCATGTGCGCACGCACACATGTATGCATGCCAGTGTGTTTGTGTGTATGCATTCCTGTGTGTGAATGTCTGTTTTATGAACACCAAATATAAAACAAAAGAAAATATTTTAAAATTCTTCAGAGGTCAGTTACTGCAAAAATTCAATGAAAAGACTGATTTGTGCTGCTGAAAGTACAGAAATGTATTTAATTGTACAGTTTTCAAGGGAGGTGAGAAATATTTATGATCTACATTATGGAAGAAAATATGATAAAAATCTTATCCTACCCTCTTATAAATAATTTCAAAACTACTCTGCTTGATACCTTACAACCCCTGACCACCTTCCCAATGAAATCAGAACATATTAACCCAGTTTAATACCTCTATTACACCCTAAGCAGACTAAGTCTGTCCACCATACCACCAAATCCATGAATCAGTTTACAGTGCCAGATTTATTCGCATAATATCTTGACTGTTTTTATGTAAACAACCAGAATAAAACTGCGCAGATAAATTTCCTTCAGAAAATAACTTGTTACATAAACAGGAAAGACTAACCCTTTTAACACTGGCCTTGATGCAAACTTCCTGTTTTAGAGTAATTTAATCCTTTTGATATCAACCCACCTGAGACTGTCACTGGTCCTATGACACAAATGCTTTATTTAAAAGTGGCCTAAATCAAAACCTTCCATCAATCTCATGTTATGTTCCAAATGCCTTCTTAATAATAACGAAGTTATTAAATTTGTTCGTTAATTTTCAAAATTAATTGTGTGTTTCAGGGGTTAATAAACTTCTGAAACAACACACATTGGTGTGATGGTATGCATGTTATGAGTACCTTTCAGTCAGTTGAATATAAGTATCTGATTATTAGCCTTGAGACAGAATTAGCACACGCACTGGCAGTAATCTTATACATTTGCATCTTTTTGTATGCCTATATTTACATGTGTCATATCTTTATATATATGCATATGTTTATTTACTTGCATATGTTTATACATGCATATATGTTTCTATATGTGCATATGTTTATTATGTGTCTGATGTATATATTATAATATAAGGTTAACCAGTTCAATCTTCTATTTCTTTTGAAAGTCAGATGAATTGAAATAAATAAATAAATAATTTCATCAAAATGAATTGTTGTTTTGTATATTCAGATTTATAGATTGATTTTCTTACTCTCCCCATTCATATGTGTGTGTATGTGTATATATATATACACATATATATATATATATATCACATGCATTCACATACATATATACACACATACACATTGAAAATATATTTCCTTCTTTCATTCTCTTTATATCATTTTGCTGATTTTTTTCATATATTTTTTTTGCAAGATAATGTAAAAAAGAAATGAAAGAAAAAGAAATACAACTGACAGAGTTTTTACAGGTCAAAAGTTTGTTTCTTTTCTCATTTCTATACTTCAATTATCTACCAAATTTTACAATATAAATCTCGCAAGATGAAGGCTAAACAAGGAACCTTGATAGAAAATAAAATAAAGAATAAATGAGTCATTTCATTTATCATATCAGTCATAATTTTCTAGTTGTTAAGAATTTTCCTTCATTAAGTCTAATAAAGTTATTTATGACATTGAATTTTCAGATCCTGTACTGAGACAACTAATATCAGAATAAAATTCTGTCAGAATTGCTGCCAGCATTTATATACTGATAATATGCGCACCAAGAATTATCTTGACAAAAATTTGTCACTGTGTTTCTTCTTTCCCTAACCATTTTTAACTGAAGCTAACTATCTAAAATAAGATAAAACATCAGGATAAATTCACTGCACTAAATCCACTGGCTTTTCTGAAGAAGTTATAGTAATAATTCACTTGATCTGAGCCTGTTTTATTAAACCCTACTTGAACAAACAAAACAAGAATACTGTTGCAAAGTATTTAATCTTTGTTCCAATAACAATACAAACATCATTAACTTTCAATAAATTTATCAAGATATTAGTCTTAGTACTGTATTCATTTTTTATATTTATGATTTGAAATCAGAAATTGTATATATTTAGTGTAGAATCTGTAAGGTGTAGTCAAGTTTTAGTAACTTCTCTAACATGAACAGTATCTACAGGTGTGCGTATCTACATCTCTCTCTATATATATGTGTGTGTGTGTGTATGTGTGTGTGTATATATATATATATATATATATATATATATATATATATATATATATATATATATATATATGCATGTGTGTATATATGTATGCATGTTTATATATATATGTTTGCTATCCAATGTACTCTCCTACCCACAATCTCCCACTTTCCTTTCACATAGTTGTGAACCTACCTGCACAAAATGTGCACCAGTTGAATTTCTTCCCCACAACATATCCTCCTAACACTACAACCCTCAATTTGTGTCCACACACTACATTCCCTCCTTTGCTCCTCTCACTCTTCTATCACAATCTCATTAACTTACCCATCCACTCACCCATCTAATCTTTAGCTCCATTTATATACACCACCCTGTAACTTAAATGTATCCCTTGTCACATCTTCACTATGATCTCTTACCCCCCCTCTCTCCCATACTAAGATGGCCATGTACCTTCTTTAGTGCAAGACACCTATTGTTGTCCCTCTAGCCTCCCTCTCTTCAACTGCAAGAAACTACCTCCCTTGATCACTCACATAATTGGGGAGGTGGAACATAGGGCATGGTCCACTTCAGGTGGCACTTTTATGGGGCAGGCAGCAATTTTGAATCTGCTGTAGGCAATATGAATTTTTGTTCGGTTTTGGGAATGGCAAACTGAAGGGCCATCCTGAGTAGCACACACTCTAGCTATGCTAGTGCCCTTGATATTCCTACCCAATTTCAGTTGAGGCATTTTGTCTTGTAAATTTTTTGGTGCCCTCACTTCTGCTAGTTCCGCATAAAAAGCACACTATAAAGTGATCAGCACTAGGAAGAGCTTTCAGCCAGAAACCATGCCAAAGCAAACAATAGGGTGTGGTGCAATCTGAATTGCCAGCTTCTATCAAACTGTCCAACCCATGCCAGCATGGAAAACAGATGTTTATGATGGTAATATGTACAGTATGATAACTGCAAGTAAGTCAAAACTCCAAAGCTAGTGTCAGTCTTTTCTTTGTAAGAGTTTAATAAATATGTAGTCTATCTAAAGTACTGAGCAATCTTTCAGTTTAAGACTGAATATTTTTATATATAAATTTACTTGAGAATGAACATTTATATACACACGGACATATGTATATTCTGGTGTTCATGTTTATGTGCACATGTGTGTATATATGTCAGCATCATCCTCCTCATTTAAAATCCATTTTTCCATGCTGCCACACTGCTTTTTTTCCATGGTGGCATGGGTTAGCCAAGTACACTTGTATGCGTTTCTCAATGTATGTGAGCATAAGTGACCGAGTTAGACAAATGCAGAAACAGAATGTCGTCTACATGATATTATTTAATATGAGACAAAATTATAGGAACAAATAATTAAGTAAAAGCATTACCACAAAATAAACCAAAAATCTCTGAAACACACAGACATAAAAAAAACAGTTTGAATAAGGAAACAACATTACTGAAATGTATTATATTGTTTCATTAATTAAATAATTTGTTGTAAACAAAACATAAATAACATGATACACACACACATATATATATACAGCCAAGCCCATACACACACACATATATATATACAGCCAAGCCCATACACACACATGGGATGGACCCACAAAAATCCCCACAAAATCCAATGACGAAGTTCATTGATTTAAAACATTAGAACAATAAAATGTGCAATATTTATTAGAATAACCATATAATAATTTATTTTATTTGGTATTTCACTATTTTTGTTTTTCAAAATAGTTTATAGACCTCCTGGTTACAGCGAATTTAATTTACCAGTGTTCTGACTCTAGAAAAGAGAAGGCATTCCAATCTACCTTGCTGTAATCATTAAAAGCAAAGCCAACTTTAAATGAAATCGAACAATAAATTTGCATAGGCATTGGAAATTGAAACTCCTTTGGTAATAACGTGTGTGTGTGTGTGTGTGTGTG
>NC_068990.1:67965037-67967308 GCF_001194135.2 Octopus bimaculoides
ATATATATATATATATATATATACATAACTTATATGTATATATATATGCACACACATATATCTAGATCTATACACATATATACGTGTATGTATATACACTTGTGGTTGGATGTGTGTGTGTGTATATATATACATCCTAGCTAGGATGGAATACTGACATTAAACAATGAGGATGATGATAATATGCATAATTCATATATACACATACATGTATATAAACATATACAGACACACAAGCACATACATGTGCATATGTGTGTATGTATGTGTGTATGAACCTCTATGCATATGTGTATGTGTGTGTGTGTGTGTGTGTGTGTGTGTGTCTTTATCATTTAATGCCTGTCATTTGTGCTGTCATGGGTTAGATGTTTTGACATGATCCATTGAGTCACAGAAGTGTGTTGAGCTCTACTTCCTTCTATAGCAGGGTCACTCTAGCTGGCTGCCCTTCTTAATATCAGCCAGTTCACTGAGTGTACTAGGTGCTTTATAAGTGTCACTGGTGCTAGTGAGATTACCAAATGTCTCACACAACAAAACAAAATCTCTTCCAACTGAATGGAGTTGTTACAGAAAGCGAGGTAGCTTTATGCCATATGTTGTGATGCTCATGGATTCCACAGATCCAGTTGACTTATATTATCAAGAGATGAATATTGAGTGCATGAGTACAAGTTCTGAATATGCAGTGAAGTTGGATTTGTTAGACACTACATATAGTTTGTGTGTGCACGAATAGATGTGGAAGGTTAATTTTGGCATGATGTAGTAATTTTGGTGATTAGTTTGTTGGGTGCCAGTATTTTCACGTTTGTGGAAAATAAAGACGAGTCAATAGCATCATCATTTAATGTCTTTTTTCCAAACTAGCATGAGTTGAACAGTTTCACAGGATCTGATGAGCAGGAGGGCTACGCCCAGCTCCAGTGTCTGCTTTAGTATGGTTTCTATACCTCAATGCACTTATTAATGCCAACCACTTTACAAAGAGGATGGAGTGCTTCATTTCATGGCACCAGCACTAGTGAGGTGACCAAGCAGCCTCCAAGACAAGATCCCTCAGCTGAGAGGGTGGGGAGTAGTATTGAGAGAGGTAGCTTTGTGCCAGCTGAATAAAGGTTAAAGCATGAAAGAAAGATTGAAAGAAATAGGTGTCCTGTACTAAAGGAGATGCATGGCCACCTCAGTAGGAGACGGAGAGAGAGCCCTCATTACTTAGCAATAGCTAACCACCTCTCACTCTCTCATACACTCGTATAACTTCTACCCACTCAAACTTGATGTTTTTGTGTCCCCAGTCCATCTTTTCATCTTCTACCTTAAGGCTCCACCCTTATTTCCAAAATGTTCTTTATAGCTGCATTCCAACATTGGCCACGGCAACAAAGTCCACCTACCACATTTGTTGGTCCAACATCACTACCTTAAGGTCTTACAATATATTCCAGGCCAGTGTCTGCGATCAAGTTGCCGTTGTAAGTGTGATGAGATTTTCCTCTGCTTACATCACCATGAAGTGTGTTCCACAAGACTAATTCGGATGCTTCCACTCAATGACCAGATAGTTACAGCTGTCTTTGCATGATCTTCTCTCTAACTTTCAGCAGGTCCCCATAAAGACATTCGTTTGTCATATGTTGCTGCCATTTCACATTTTGGGCCATTTGTAGTATCCTTCTGTAGAATCCATTCAGCCCGTTTGATAATTTTTTTTGTCAGTGTCCATGTTTCATTGCCATGTTGCACTGATGCGACAGTTTTTATGAACAGCACGATTTTCATTTGTCTGGGCAATTTGGACTCCATCCTGACACCTTATAATCTATTTTATCTTTTCCCAGCTCTAGCCTACTCACTCTTAGCCTCTCTTTTATGGGTAGGTCACTCTTATCCATATAATTCCTCAATAGCAAGAAACCTGCTCTGTTCTGGCTCCTCCTCTCACACTAACTTTTTATTTCATTGCATACATTCACCTTCTACTTTACAGTATATAGTTCTCTTATCCTTTTACTTGTTTCAGTCACATGACTATGACCATGCTGGAGCACTGCATTTAAAGGTTTTAGTCAATCAGGACCTATTTCTTAAGCTTAGTACATGGATGTAAACATATCAACATTGGTTATCAAGTGGTGATGGTGGGACAAATACAGACAAAAAGAGGCACACACACACACATATATATATATATATATATATATATATATATGTGTGTGTGTGTGTGTGTTTGTGTGTGTGTGTGTGTGTGTGTGTAGTTATATATAT
>NC_068990.1:67967374-67969890 GCF_001194135.2 Octopus bimaculoides
TATATATATATATATATATATATATATATATATGCGAGTAAAAATAAATACAAAAAAGGTGGTTTTTTTGTATGATTGTGTATAGAGGAATATATTATTTTGTTTAAAAGAGTTCCAACACTGTCTGTTTTTTATGTTTTATTTATATTCCTGCAGAACTAATGTGGGGTATAGAATATGGAATATACAATATATAATATAATATACAATATACAATATAAAATAAAATAAAATAAAAATGGATGGCACCATGAAAGAAAGTATTGAATGTAGATGAAATATTGAGTGTTCAGTATAAAGGATCAAATATATAAATATATAAATATAAATATATAAAGGCGACTCGAGTTTCAGGGCTATTTCCCTTCGTCATGGCCGGTATATAGTTATGGTATATTCTGTTAAGAATGTAGTAGAGTACAGTATAAAGCTTGTCCATCTTCAGATTTCACCCTATGCTATCCAGGATTAGTATCATACTTACTTCCAGGCTTGCATTTGGGCTTCTGTTGTGTGCATAGATAATTGAAAAAGTTTGGAGTTAACAGGAAGGTGTTCGATTACACATTTATTTTCAATCACTACAATTGTTTCTATGCAATATAGTTCTCCAGTTATATATATATATATATATGAATGTATGTATGTATGTTTGTTTTTATGTCAAGTTACAATAAGAACAATTTATCATTAAACTGAATTATTACTTAATTTTTTTGCAGAGTAGAAGGCCAAAACTTTAAAGTCACTGTCACCTTTCAAAGATATAGATGTGTATATATATATATATATATATATACACACATGTATATATATAGATATTCCACAGTGCATATGACTGATTTCTATTACATGAATCAGAAAGAAAAACTCCAATGAATAGAATGTTGGTGCGTTGCACATAACTCCTTCCATGTAGAAAAAAACATGACTTAATTCAATAAAATCTCTGACTTTCCTTGTTGCAACAAATTCTAATGAGCATTTTGTATTCAATGTATTTCTTTGCAACAAGATACATAAATACAGTTACATAAATCAAAGACAAAAGACTACAAAAATCTGTGTAAAGGAAATTCCAGTTATCAGTACATATATCTATAACCAGCATGATAAAATCCATATAAAGAATACTTTCTCATGACAATAAATTAAACAATAGCTATAATGTTTTCCCCAAACACACCTTAAAATGGCAACCTATAATTCCATTAAGAAAATAAATATTTTGAAATTTAGAACTGTTCTGTATACACATACACATATATTTGTATATATATCGTTTAGAACTGTTGTTTGTATATATATATATATATATCTGCATACATACATAAATATGTATATATATATAAAATTTAGAACTGTTCTGTATATATATATATATATAGAGAGAGAGAGAGAGAGAGATATATAGATAGATAGATAGATAGATAGATAGATAGATAGATATATTAAAATATAAACGGGAGACGAATGCTCAAGATGTTCTTAATCCATTTATATCATGAAGTCCTCTACATATATACACACACACACACACATATATACAGATTGATCTTTCTACCTCTCGATAGATAGATTGTTGTTGTTGATGTCTGGTATATCAAGTGAACAAAATTATGTTATATCTTGTATCCAAAATCGTTAATTTATCTCAGTCAGCAGACTATGGCCATGCTGCAGTACCACCTTAAAGAATTTTAGTCAAATGGATCAACCCCACTACTTTTTGTTTTTTTCAGCCTGGTGCTTCTTTGCTGAACTACATATTCTTTTCTATTCTAGGCACAAGGCTTGAAATTTCTAGGGAGGAGGCGAGTCGATTAGATTGACTCCAGTACAGAACTGGTACTTAATTTATTGATCCCCAAAAGAGTGAAAGGCGAAATCGACCTCGGTGGAATTTGAACTCAGAACGTAAAGACAGACAAAATGCCGCTAAGTATTTCGCCCGGCGTGCTAATGTCTTTGCCAGCTCACCGCCTTTGCTGAACTACATATTACAAAGATGTAAACACACCAATACTGCTGTCAAGCAGTGATAGAGGATAAACACAAACACACACGACAGTCTTCTTTCAGTTTCCATCTATCAAATTCATTCACAAGTCTTTGGAGGCTATAGTTATAGACACTTCTGCAAGGTACCATATAGTGTAACTGAACCTAGAAGCATGTGATTAAGAAGCATATACACTAAACTATATTACGTTTATATCTAAAACAACCCTTCTCTCCAAACAACCACCATATATATCAAAGTACATTTGGTTTTTACTAACTGGAGAGGACGAACTCAACACATAAAACAGAGCATGTGTAATCTTGTCAGTCATCATCATTGTTTTGATGCCCATTCTGGGCAGACATAACTTATGAAAAAAGATGAAGGTTGATGACAGGAAGGACGTCCAGCAGTCGAAAATCTGCCACAACAAATTCTGTTCAACCTATGCAAGCATGGATAAAAATGGTCATTATGGTGATGATAAGATATATATATATATATATATATA
>NC_068990.1:67970820-67976088 GCF_001194135.2 Octopus bimaculoides
GTGCGGGTGACACGTAAAAGCACCCACTACACTCTCGGAGTGGTTGGCGTTAGGAAGGGCATCCAGCTGTAGAAACTCTGCCAAATTAGATTGGAGCCTGGTGTTGCCATCCGGTTTCACCAGTCCTCAGTCAAATCGTCCAACCCATGCTAGCATGGAAAGCGGACGTTAAACGATGATGATGATGATGATGATAATATAAATACACACACACCTACAGCAGGTGCCTTTCAGTTTTTGTCTACCAAATCCATTTGCAATTCTTTGGTCAACTAGAGGTTATGGGGAAGTCATTGTGCCAAGGTGCCACACAATGTAACTGAACCCAAAGACCCCTGAGTGTATACATATATATATATATACCTATATGTGTGTGTGTGTGTATATATATATATATATATACACACACACAATCACTACTGATGTAATCACCATAGCTGAATGTAACGTACCTATTTTCTTTTACACTTAGTGTAGCTACTTTAGATGAAATATTAAGTTACATTACCAAATAATGGTTTTGGTTATTTGATACCAATTGAACTGTATGTTTCTGATTAGCTATTTCTTAGCTAAGTGCATACCATTCATGCTTCACTCAATAACAGCTATAATCAAACATATGTGTCTGTATTTGTGTGTGGGTCTATCTAGGTGCACATGTCTATGTATACGTGTATGCGTACATGTGAATATATGTCTGTCATGCAAACATTTATGCATCATTATTTAAATATGTGTAGATATTAAAACACCAAGCTTCACAGACAGAACGGCACATAATCAAGTTGGCTGAACACTGAGTGCTGTGTTGTAGAACCATCAAACATAATACAAACATGAAAAAAGCTGATAATATTAATATGATAGAAATAATTACAGCATGTGAGTTTGTGACTGTTTTGTAAGTGTATTGGGACACACCTTTAAATACATTTATTTTTTTCATCCTTGTAATGACTACTTCAAAGTAGTAGAATGTTATTTAGGGTTCTATTGATGGTCTTTATGAACCACTACTGTTGTGTTATCCAATTGTGACTTCCATTCTTCAGTGCTAAACTCACAGGAATGACATAAGTTGGAAAGTTTCAACAACTGCCAGTGAAACATTTAAGAGTTATTATATATTTCATATAACAGGATACATGAAAGCAGTGAGTTGGGGAATCGTTGGGGTGTTGCACAAAATCCTTTGTGGCATTTTCTTCTGGCTCTTTATGCTCTGAGCTCAAATCTTGCCAGAGTGAACTTTGCTTTTCATCCATTAAGAGTTGAAAATAAATGAGGGAACTCTATGGTAAAGATTCATCTTTACCATAAAGTTTGATGCCATCCATGAGCCTTTGCTCTCCTCAGAATCAGTGTTAGTGGTAACATGCACAGTACAAAGATGATTGTTATTATTATTATTATTATTATTAGTAGTAGTAGTAGTAGTAGTAGTAGAAGTAGTAGTAGTAGTAGTAGTAGTAGTAGTAGTAGTAGTAGTAGTATCATTATTACACAAGGTCAGTGGGTTACAAGAATTGTTGGTTCATGAAACCAAATGCTTAGTAGCATTCCTTCTGGCTCTTTATCTTCTGAGATAATATCTGAGCAACATCACCTTTGCTTTTCCTCTTGTCAGGGTCAGTAAATTGAAGTGCCAGCCAAATCCAGGTCAATATCATTGATGTGACCCTTGTGCTAAAACTTGTAAGAAATATTACTGGACACATAAGCACAGGCATGGCTGTGTGGTTAAGAAGCCCACTTTGCAGCCATTAACCATCTGGATTTGAATTTGGTTTCACTGTGCAGTATCTTCAGTGAGTGTTGTTGTATACTTCAACTTCTGACTGACCAAATTCCCTTATATGAAGGAATTTGGAAGATGGAAACTACAAAGGATTCATCATATGTTTGTGTGAGAGTGAATGAAAATGTACAGAATGTTTGTTTTTATATTCCATGTTTGTAGCTACATGTTCAAA
This sequence comes from Octopus bimaculoides, assembly GCF_001194135.2. Classification (NCBI taxonomy): domain Eukaryota; kingdom Metazoa; phylum Mollusca; class Cephalopoda; order Octopoda; family Octopodidae; genus Octopus; species Octopus bimaculoides. The sequence continues at coordinate 67,972,797 of NC_068990.1, forward strand.
GTGATATTAATGTTCAGATTCTTTGTTCACCTTAAGATTAATCACACTGTACTTTTGAAGTCATATGGAATAAAGAAAACCCGTCTTAAAAAACATGTAAGGATTGGCTTTAGGAAAAGTGTTCAACTGTAAATATCCTGCTTCAAAATACTCTCCATCAAACCTCATGCAAGCATAGAAAAGCTGATGTTAAATGAATAAACATATTTATCACTATTTAACAGTAAAGCTTCTTTTCTATTAAGATATGTTAATTACAGCAGCAAACACAGAGAACTGATAATAGACCTAAACATAAATGGCAACACTGAAATACCAATGGAAACCCCCTAAAATTCTTGTGCATTGAATTTGGGAAACATTACACAAATGTTCTATATAACTTCCTCTACTGCTGATTCCATGAGTTAAGAAAACTTAGAAATACTGATTGGAGAAGATGGATGGATAGATTGTTTGTGTATGAGTTTGACTGTATATCTGAGAGAGTTGTAGTGGTAGAGTCCTCAGGCACCTCCTCCATAAGGTCCCAACTATCATTATATTCTCCGGCTAGATTCCCAAGCATGATCAGCTGAGACTAATATTATCCAACTATCTTGTTTTTGGTCTAACTGTAGGTCTCCTGCCAACTAAATAGACATCTTGGAATTTTTTCCTGCAATATTCTTATCACATGTTTGTAGTACTGGATCTATGACACCTCAATGTGGAGAAGTAATGGAGGGATTCCCTGATCTCTGAGCTATGCACCCTGTTGAATAACATTGTTCCAGAGATCCCTCAGAGGAACCCTATTTCGATTGCTTGTATTTATGATAGTACTCTTTCAGTCATTACCCAACTTTTGTGACCATAGATCGTATATTACATACTTAAAACACACATGTACAATGTATGGTTTAATTACCAGGTGTATAATATAGACTCTGGTTTAGGTGTACATATAATTTTTGCCAAAATAGCAGTTTAATGACTTCATTATAAAAGAGCTGATGGAAGATTATACAGGTGATGTATAAAAATCATAGAAAATTATAGAAAAAATTCTGCTATAGACATATAATAACCAAAAGAAAAAAAAAAATAAATAACAATTAAACTAATGGGACAAACAACAAAAGAAAGTAAATATGAATAAATAAACAATTAGTCACAAACAACAATAATTATTACAAAAATACATGATTAAAACATCAATAAAAAGTAACAAATTGAAATAACAACAATAACAAAACCATGAGATAAGAGGAAGACAAACATTGAAGTAATAATGTAAATAATAATAAATATTTATAATAAATCAAGATATAAACAAAAATAAAATAAAGTGAAATTCTTCTATAATTTACCAACAAAAAAAAACTATAAAAATAGCATGAAATAAAGATTAAAATTTAGTTTATTCTGTGAAAAATAATAAACAGAGCAACGAGGAGTAATAATACAAAAGAAGACCTGATAATGTTGCAAGAATGATTCATTGGGAGGTGTGTAGCAAGTATGGAATGGATAGAGCAAAGATTTGGTATGAAAGAGTAATTGAGACCATCAAGTTAAAGATACTGTAGGATGTTATGATGCAGTGTGATCATGAGATTGAAAATCGAAAGCTGGATATAGTGGTTGTATGAACAAAGATGAACAAAGCCTGTTTAATCACAGATATCGGTTTCAAATTTTGGCACAACGCCAGCAATTTCAAAGGGTGGTGTAAGTAGATTTCATTGACCTCAGTGCACAACTGGGGCTTATTCTATGAACCCAAAAAAGGATGAAAGGTAAAGTTGACTTAAGTGCAGTTTGAACTCGAAACATCAGGAAAGACGAAATGCTGCCAAGCATTTTGTTTGGCATGCTCCCAACCTTTGTTTATTCATAGATACTGCATGCCCTAGTGATGACAGATTATTGGAAAGAGAAGATATAAAAAGCTGGACATTGAAGAAGGTAACCATTACAACTCTTGTTGTTGGAGTCTTGGGAATTATAAGAACCAAACTCACAAACTGGATTGAAAAGATAGTGGTAAATGTGAAAACAGAGCCTCTAGAGAAAATAGCATTGCTTGAAGCTACACAAATCTCTTCATAGTTCTCAAAATCTCAATGAACAGTGTGGTTATGGACAGCCAATACCTTGTTACAATCTAGAGTGAAGGTGCCCTATTGAATAATAATAATAATAATAATAATAATAATAATCCTTTCTACGATAGGCATAGGGCCTGAAATTCTGGGGGAAGGGGTTGTCAATTACATCAACCCCAGTGTTCAGCTGTTGCTTATTTTATTCATTCCGTAAAGGTGACAAGGCAAATCTGAACTTGTGTCATTGGGGCTCAGAATGGAAAGAGCTGGAAAAAATATCTCAAAGCAATTTTGTTTGGCAAATGACTTGACAAGCTCATTGTAATGATACCGATAATGATGATATTAATCCCTTCTACTAAAGGCACAAGGTCTGAAATTTGGGAGGAGGAGACTAGTCGATTACATTGACCCCAGTGTTTCATTGGTATTTAATTTATCAACCCTGAAAAGATGAAAGGGAAAGTCGATCCTCGGCCATAAAGATGGATGAAACACCATGAAGCATTTCACCCAGCAAGCTAACAATTTCGCTCACTTGCTGCCATAATAATAATACTAATAATAATAAATCATTGTCATCATCATTATTGTTTTCTTCATTGATGCTCACATACAGTTAAATATATGGAATATACATATATACACATATTTACTTCCTTCCCTAATTCTTCAACTCCTCTGCTCCCTACCACTGTCTGTTCTTCCCACATGACCAGTGTTTGGGTAAGTATGATCTTTCTTTCTTTCTTGGCCTGACCACCGCTCGTACAACACCTTATTTTCTTGTCTCCTGACTTTCATCTATGTTTGTTGCTGCAAGGCTTCCACTTCACACACCAGCTTAACTTAACTTGCCCTTTTAGTCAAAAGACGCGTGTTGTTATTCTTGTTGCTTGTATTTGCAATCGTGTAACATTTTCCCATCTTTTTGTCCATGTTGTCATACATATTTGCTCACTTTCTTCCCAAAATTTAATGCTCTTAGCTTAGATTTTCGGGGCCTTCCAATTTTGAACAGTCTCAAGTGAAACAAGCCGAAACTGCAATGATGAATGGAAGCTTGACTGAAGAATAAAGAGCCACAAATGTTCCACCCTGGAATTTCCTGTCCATCTGTGTGCATGTTTTCATTGTCGTCCATTACATTCTTGTTCCGCTTTTTGGATATATATATATATATATATATATATATATATATA
>NC_068990.1:67980493-67981216 GCF_001194135.2 Octopus bimaculoides
TATATAATTGAAAAAATTGGAGTCAACAAGAAGGGATACAGTTGGACATTTTAATCACTACAATTGTTTCCATGCATCGTAGTTCTCCAAGTGTACAGTTATTTGATTATGCAACTGTTTCCCTGCATTTAGAGATCTAGTTGTGTTTCCTCGGGTGATATGTAAATATTGTCTCTATAAGTTTCAAATCCTTGGCTTCAAGAACTTCTTGTCTGTCATGACTTGAATTTAGTAGTAATCTCTGAGCTTTTCAGAGTGTGTTGTTGCTGAAGGGCCATTGACAAACTGCTTTGAATGTGTAGATGTAGTGGGACAGTGATTCTGGTACTGTTTAAGTGGTTGCCATTTTAAAGGGATTGGTATTTCATTTCTTATTTCTTCACACATGACAGATGCCCAAATACAAACCTAGAAATATATATAATACTACTACTGGATAGCACAGGGTAAACTGAAGGTGACCGAGCTTTATATAATACTCTACTACATTCTTAACAGAATATACCACAAATATATATCATCATCATCATCATCATCGTTTAACGTCCGCTTTCCATGCTAGCATGGGTTGGACGATTTGACTGAGGACTGGTGAAACCGGATGGCAACACCAGGCTCCAGTCTAATTTGGCAGAGTTTCTACAGCTGGATGCCCTTCCTAACGCCAACCACTCTCTCTCTCTCTCTCTATATATATATATATATATATATGTGTGTGTGTGT
>NC_068990.1:67986945-67987651 GCF_001194135.2 Octopus bimaculoides
TTTCAGTTTCTGTCTACCAAATCCACTCACAAGGGTTTAGTTGGACTGTGGCAATAGTAGACATTTGCTCAAAGATGGATTGAACCTGGAACCATGAAATTGAGAAGAAAACTTCTAACCACACAGCCATATATATATATATATATATATATATATATATATATATATATATACACACATAAATTGGAAAAAATATTAAAAAGAACTAAAATTCATTTTAAAACCCAAGTGTATTTTCAATCCCCAAACAGATTTCCCTATATGGAAGGATAAGTATTTTTTCCTAAATATGTGCATGTGTATACAAACACACACACATATCTGTATGTATGTATGAATGCATGCACATGTGTGCATGTGAGATTATGTGAAAGGTTTTTTACTGCATTTTGATTCTTGCCTACAAATTGCATTGATTATTCAAATTTCCAGCTAATATTTGCATTCTAAATGGACAATATTTGACATTTACAGAACCTAGAGCAGAAAATAGAAATATGCACTGATTGATCTCCTCCTCCACTTCATTTGTAGTATTCTTCCTTGCCCCTTACATTCACCAAATTAACTCCTCCCCTGCCCCCCCTCTCTCTCTCTAGATTTTACCACATCTTATCTATTATATTATGCATCTTGTATCAACCTCCCACAAACTTGCCCATCCTGATCTCTGATCTCTTCTATCTTCCGTTTTTAGTGATTTTTT
>NC_068990.1:67987842-67995409 GCF_001194135.2 Octopus bimaculoides
ATGTGTGTTATATATATGCACAAATACACACACACACACATACACATATATATATATACACACACACACACACATATATATGTGTGTTATATATATGCACAAATACACACACACACACATACACATATATATATTTCCACACACACACACACACACACATATATATGTGTGTTATATATATGCACAAATACACACACATACACATACACACATATATATATACACACACACACACACATATATATGTGTGTTATATATATGCACAAATACACACACATACACATACACATATATATATATACACACACACACACACACACATATATATATATATATATATATATATATATATGTATGTATATGCACAAATACACACATATATGCATGCACAAATACACATAACTATGTACATATATACATGACTTCAATTTAGGCACTACAAGCAACTATCCCTTTGCACCACAAACTTACAATCATAATATGCATGCACATGTATGTATATATTCATGTATATGGTATATCAAGGAAATGGTCTTGTATGAGTCAGTAAGCAAGCCTTCATGCAGCCACACAAGTTACCAAATTGTTAAAAATATCAACCCTACTTCAAATGAACCCTGCTTTGTTAATTTTTAAATCAGTCTTCTTGAAGTACAAAGAAGCTGAACCCAGTGTTGAATGAGATTTATTTATTGATTTCCAAGAGATGGCTTCAACGGAAGTTGAACCAGGGCACTGAAAACTTCAAGACATTTAACATTTTGTCAAATGTTCTTCTAAGTCTGCCAATTAAGTCACACAAACATACACACGCATACACACACACACACACACAGTGGAGGCGCATGGATTCACAGTGAGTGTGTTAGACTCATGACAGTAAGATTGTGGCTTTGATACCTAGACTGGGCAACGTGCTGTGCTCTTGAGCAAAACATTTCACTTCATGTCGCTCCAGTCTACTCAGCTGGCAAAAATGAGTAATCGTGTAACATAATGGCATCCCACTGAGGTGTGGAATATATATACCATGGAAACTGTTTTCCATGCTGGCATGGGAAACCAGCCCTTATGAGTCAGTATGGCTGAAAAAGGAAACGTTATTTTTACACAACACACACACTGAAGTAAGGACATAATGGTCACAACAGAAATGCTTTTAATTGGAGACTTGCTCAATCAAAATTGATTTGTGACTATCAATGAAAACAACAACAACAATCTTTTACTTTTACCTATGAAAGATGCAGTTTAAGTCCTCAACTTTGCTACCTGTGCCCAAGTTCATCATTGTTCTTAATGAACTCATACAGTAACTTGATATATAATGTTGCCCAGAGCAACTTAGATAGGTTAGGCTGTATCTAAATGAGTGGCATCATTTGGGGAAGTCTGTTAAGGTATATTCTGGGACATCATAGCACACTTGAATAGGGATTTGTTGTTGAATGAAATGAGTCTTGTTTTCAGAGGTTTGTCTGATATTCTGGAAGAGATTTTTCCAGGTAGCATTTGAATGTTATGGGTTCTTTTCTTTTTTGAAGGATAGTGTTTAGTAAAACAGGACCAGTTTCGGTACACAATAATAGTGTTGTTATGCTGTTATGTGATGTGAACGCAAGTTCTGTATGTGGATTTCTGATGAAGTGTTGGTCTCTATTTGTGGAAGAAACTTGTGGAAGAGGTAGATCCATGAAGGTGTGGGATGAGGTGCTGAAATAGGGGCTTTAGTTGATGAGCCCCATAGAAGTGATGACAAATCACCAAGAATTCTAGCAATTTGTTGTGCTTGAGAAAGCATTTAAAGCTAAGTGAAATCGGGGTCATGGTCAGTGCCAGTGACAAGTAAATGGTACATGCACTGGCGACACGCAAGAGGCACCTGTACCAGAAGCATGTAAAAGGCACCTAGTGCATTCTGCAGAGTGGTTCGCATTAAGAAGGGCATCCAGCCTTAGAAACCAAGTCAAAACAGGTAAGTGGAGCATGGTGCAGCTCTCTGGTTTACCAGCTCTGATCAAACTGTCTAACCCATGCCAGCATGGAAAACAGATGTTAAATGATGATGATGGTGATATATGGAATAGAGGCCTAGCCTCAGATGTTTTGTGAACTTGATACTAATTGGACATGAAACTCAGCTTGCGAAGACTTATTGGGGCAAGCTGAAGCGAAATCGTGATGGCACCTGTGCCCAGTGTCGCCTTTCTGGCACTTGTGCCCGTGGCATGTGTAAGGACTTTTAAGCGAGATCATTGCCAGTGCCCCTGGACTGGCTCTTGTGCAGGTGGCACATAAAATACACCATTTTGAGCATGTCCATTGCCAGTACCGCCTGACTGGCCTTCGTGCCGGTGGCACGTAAAAGCACCCACTGCACTCTCTGAGTGGTTGGCGTTAGGAAGGGCATCCAGCTGTAGAAGCTCTGCCAAATCAGATTGGAGCCTGGTGTAGCCATCTAGTTTCACCAGTCCTCAGTCAAATCGTCCAACCCATGCTAGCATGGAAAGCGGATGTTAAACGACGATGATGACAATGATGATGATACTTTATATGAGATGTGAAATATTCAACCATTTAACCCATCTTATTTATAACCCTAAACACTGAGTTTCTTTTAATAATCACTTGTTTAAAATTTGTTCATTTACAGAACAACACTTTTGGCCATCTCAGCAAAGAATAATTAAACAAACTTGTGATGAATAAATGACTCAGTAAATCTTGCAGAAGAGGTGTGCACAGCACATAAGCCTGCAAATTAATTTTTATGAAAATATAGGCAAATTATTTAGATACATTAGAAGCTTCATTTGTAAATAAATATACACATCAAGAGTTATTTTCACCTTCTCTTCCCTCTTTTATGTTTGTGGCCTGCGTGAGAATACTTCATTAGCATGCCTGTTCTTAACCATCATAGCAAAATCCAAATAAGCTGACTGATAATATACTAGCTTATTATCTTATTGATAATTAGCGGCACTTTATCTAATTAAACCAGATCAAATAGTGTTTTGGTCACATCTCAATGGCATTAGATGTATTTCCAAAGTCTTTATCTAATTTAAAAGTTAATCGATACTGCATTGATTACAAACTAATTATTTCGCTTAAGCATTGTGAATGTGCGAGTTGTGGGTTGTGATCTATTAGCTAGGAAGTGTGCCAGTAATAACTATGTCAGTAGAGCCCCATCTGTACATAATATAATTTGTTGTTACACAAAGTTTAATTATTGTCGCTACAACAATTATGATTGGGCAAAACCACTTCCCATACCAAACTGCCTGTGAAGTTCTGGAGCTTACTAAGTTTCTATAGAGATTATAAATATATAAAGAGCATCTGTGTATATATGAATATATGAATTCATAGACACTTATACATAAGTATATATATATATATATATATATTGTAGCCTCTGCCAGAAGTGTAGCCAACTCACTTATTCGTATGTTTACTTCATTGGACACTAAACTCTGCTTGCAAAGACCTATTGAGGTAAGTGTATTTGAAATTGAAATCGAACCAAATTCAATGACTAGCACCCATGCCAACCTCTCCTTCATTGGACACTAAACTCTGCTCGCGAAGACCTGTTGGAGCAAGTGAAACTGAAATCGTAATTGAACCATATTCGATGACTGGCACCTGTGCCAGTGGAGCACTAACAGCACTGTCCAAGTGTGATCATTGCCGGAGCAGCTGTCTGGCTTCCGTGCTAGTGGCACATAAATAGCACCATTTGAGCGTGATCGTTACCAGTGTCACTTTACAGGCACTTGTGCCAGTGGCATGTTAGAAAATCATTCGAGCAAGGTCATTGCCAGTGCTGCTGGACTGGCTCCTGTGCAGGTGGCATGTAAAAAACACCATTTTGAGCATGGCCATTGCCAGTACCACGTGACTGTCTCTCGTGCCAGTGGTACATAAAAGCACCCACTACACTCTCGCAGTGGTTGGTGTTAGGAAAGGCATCCAGCTGTAGAAAGTCTGCCAGATCAGATTGGAGCCTGGTGCAGCCATCCGGTTCACCAGTTCTCAGTCAAATCGTCCAACCCATGCTAGCGTGGAAAGCGGACATTAAACAATGATGATGATATACAAAACAAAACAGGAAAATGGAAATTTTTTTGCAACAACTATGGATACATATTGACTGCAATAATGGAATAAGCAGATGTTCTTCAAGAGGAAACAACTGGGATTTACTGTAACTACATACATGTGTGTGTGTGTGTGTGTGTGTGTGCACGCATGCACATTTATGTATGTATATATGTATGTATGTATGTATGTATGTGATGGCTGATAACTGCAACTTAATTCCAAGTGAGTAATACCATCACTTGATTTCTCTCTTAAGCATGGGCAGTACAGATGTGGAAATGATGGGTGCCTCTTGTAGTAGGTATAAAAATAGAATTAGTGTGATGTCATCTTGTAATTATCTAAGTTATTAAGAAAACGAAGATATATGAGCATGTTGTTATATCATAAACCCTACGCCTATTATTCATACAGAATTGTGCTTCTTGCAAAAGGAAATTCTTAAACTAGAATCTTCTTGTAACAGTAAAATGTCAGTTGAGAAGAACTGTTGCTTATAATGGGTTTTTTTTTTGTATATAAATAAAAGTCACAGACATCCAAAAATCTTTATGTCATATGTTACATCCCTTTCAATTTCATTGCACATTCTGTAGATGCAAGCATGGCATAGTTGCAGGAATGGTATAGCTACAAGTACGATTGTGGGATTAAGAAGTTTGGTTCCCCACCATATGGTTTTCCCACATAGGCCCTCAAGCACATTTTAAAACCATTGGTCTGAAGAAGAGGTCATGGCCCTGAAATATAGAAATATAAGGTAAAACTCAAACTTTATATTGTTTTCTTTTAGTAGTTTACATTATATCTTCTTGTATTGTTCTGGCCTTACCCAACAAGTCTCTTTATTATATATACATATATATATACGTATGTATGCATATATGTATGTATGTATGTATGTATATATGTATGTATGTTCGTGCATGCATGCATGTATATGTGCTTATGTTTCTGTTTGTTTATGTATATACTTCTTCAAAACTTGCCAAGCTATACCAGAGGTGATATCGTTTCCCCTTGTCAGAAAATCATCCATTGGCTTTGTTCTTTTGAAGGCATTGTGAATAAGCAAAATAGGCAAGGGTTTGTATTGAGAAGAAATGCATCTAGCTGTTTGAAAAACACTCTCTCAATAATATATAATTGTCTAACCCATGCTAGCATGGAAAACAAACAATATCAAACAGACAAGTCCTACATGATTATTGGGAGTGATGAAAGACTACATAGAAACTAAAGCAAACATACTGAAGGAAGAATACAATGTAGAGCAGTAAAAGGTGTTTGAACCTAAGACTTGGTGAGAAATAAGGGGCTGTATGTGAAGATGGAACCCCAACAAACTAATTTTGTCTCCAGCACTCATTACCATGAATATGCACTGTTGAAATTGATGTGCATCTAATATGCCCATGTGTCTTTTATGTTATTAAATACAGTATTTCAGAATTTTTGCATTCTCATTGAAACCAGCTACTGAGAATTTTCATTCAATGAGCTGCATTATTTAGCTGAAATTAAATCGAGAAGGCAGTGTAACTGAAAAACATCCTGTTTTACTCTCAAGATGACATTATGTCTTTTATTAGCAGCTGTTATCTCAATTTGAGAAGAGAAACCAGCATGTCAGCTTGTTATTAAAGATATATAGAAATTAGTTTAGGGGGAAATAACAAGCCTCAGAATGGAAAGATGAAATGAAGAATTGATGAAGAATGAGCTGGGGGAGGTAAGGGAGTTCCTAATGTCTCAATTCTTTATCTAATAAGAATAAATAACAGATGTACTGAATGTTTAACAGAGAAATGAAAGAACAACTTTTATGATGATAGCAATTAGGGCTTTGATGAAACGTCACATGATTATATCTTAATTATAGACACTTTAATCAAGATAAACTTTTGTCAAAGTGAAATTATATTAAGTTGAAAGAGCAAAGAAAGCAATTTCATGCCATGAATAAAAGAAATATTGTCAAATTGAAGGTTTTTAAAATTCAATATCGTTGATATACGCTTCATCTCTTTCATCACATTCACACAGTTTGATTGAACAAAATCATAGGTATCTCTAAATTGGAAATTTTAACATTGCTCTTTTGCTGAAGCCAGAGTTTGCCATTAATATTTACAGGCTTTGATTTTTAATAAATAAAAGATTTAAAAAAAAAAAGACATTGAGCATTGAGGCTTTATATATTTCCTCATACTAGAATTTTAATTTAGCTCACATCACAAAGTATAACTTTGAATAGATGTTTTTTTTATCTATCTGTATAAACATATTTACAGCATAATATTTTCCCCTCTGCTCATAATGTGTTTGATAGTTATGCAAATGGGGAATATTTTCATAGTATGGTCGGAATTTTCACAATAAGTACTATAACAACACAATGTTTTCCATAAAAGTTTTCTAACCAACTACTTTATTCTTAAGTAGCAGTTAAAACACTGATTTTATAGCTTAGTAGATAAAATGACAACAAGAATAACAACAATATTGCAGTAGACAAACTCAGATACTCAGCCACTTTTGCTCCTTAAGGAAGATGATTTAAGCAGATAAGATTTTGCAGGATGGAGGCAACTAAATTAAATATTATGATACATCCCAGCTAAAACAACAGCAATAAAGAATAAATGGTTGATTTACTTTTGTATTGTTTAATCACTGAAAGGCAGGGAACTGGTGAATTGCAAGAGTATCAGAACAAAATGCCTTGCAATATTTCTTCTAATACTTCATGTTCTGAATTCAAATTTCATCAAGGACAACTTTAGCGTTTTATCCTTTAAATATTAACAAAATACATCAGCCAAGTACTGGTGTTGACAATATCAATCAACCAGCCCCTTCTCCTCAAAACTTCTTAATTTGTTGCATCAATTAAAAACTGTTATTTAGCAACAAACTGATGAGCAACAAACTGATGAATCATTTGTGGGTGAGAAAAAAATATTTTGCAGTAGTTCTTCCAGCATTTTATGTTCTAAGTTCAAATCCTGCTGAGGTCAACTTTGTTTTTCTTCCTTTTGGGGTCAATAAAAAAAGCTCCAGTGAGCATTGAGTTTGATGTAATCAACTAATACCTCTGCCTAAAATTCCTGGCTTTGTAGGAACATTTGAAACAATTATTATCATTATCATTTTTTCATCCAGTCTTCAATGATGATGATGATGACTATGAAGATGATGATGAGAAAATTGTTATTTGAACTGATGCTTTAATTTCATTGATTATTCTAAGATGTAGATATAGGCAGAGGCATGACTGTGTGGTTAAGAAGTTTACTATAAGACCACATGAATCTGAGTTCAGTCCCACTGCAAGGCATTGTCGACAAGGGTCTTTCATTTATTATAGACATGAGCCTTGTACCTAAATTTCATAGATGGATACTGTGCTGATGCCTGCTATGTGTGTATATATATATATATATATATATAT
>NC_068990.1:67995572-67996879 GCF_001194135.2 Octopus bimaculoides
TGTGTGTGTGTGTGTGTGTGTGTGTCTGTGTGACTGTGTTTGTCCCCCACCCTGCTTGAGAACAGCTGATAGTGTGTGTACATCCTTGTAACTTAGCAGCTCAGCAAAGTGACCAATAGAATAAGTTCAAAGTTTTTAAAAAATATTAAATACTGTGGTTGATATATTTGATTTTAAAATTTCTTTAAGACAGTGCTACAGCATAGTTGTAGTCAAAGAAGTAAAAGAATAAAAGATAATATAAATACAGGTGCATATCCACACACACACATTTATATATTTATATACACACACTCACAGTGTGTGTGGATGATTACTGCTTGTCATTCAGTGTTGGTTTGTTCACATCCTTTTAACTTATCAATTTGAAAGAACAGAAAAATAAAAGACAATAAATAAGTAAATAAGTAATATGGTGAGTTCACCCACCTAAACACTTGACACTATTGCTGCAGCTTGGCCATAATCCAGTGGCTAAAACAAGCAAAGCATATACAAATATTCAATTTTCCTGTCATATAAAAAATACATCAACCAGTGGATACAGGCTATTGTGTTCTACAAGAACGCTACTACCATATTTGAGTCCTTTTTCCTCATCAATTATATTTTTCGGCATCTCCAGATAGGATTTTATTCTATATTTCATCAACATGAGTTATCAACATTTACTGATAGCTCTTAGTTTTTGTTTTGTCTACTTAACTAGATGCACACAGCAGGTTATATAAACGAGACATTACTATCTATTTCACAAAATTCTAGAGACTATTTGTCTATCAAGTTTGAAAATATAAGCCATGTATTCATCTATCTACCAATATCTAATACATGCCATATTTGTTCATCATCCAGAGGCAATACTTCTCTATCAATTTATCAAGTGTACAACATAAGAGGCTCTGATTTCCTTAATAAAGCTCATTTATTCTCTCTATCTCTCTACATGATATTTTCAGGCTATTTTACAGTTTTAATTTCAAAGTGAATCTACCAGATATTAACATTATCTCTTTATATTTGCATGAATGGAAACCACTTTACATCTATCTATCTATCTATCTATCTATCTAATCTATCTATCTGTCTATCTATCTGTGTGTTTATGCCCTACATACATATATACACACACAAATTATATACACATACGTGTATGTATATATATACATATATATATATACACACTCATTGTCTGATCAAAAAATATCCGGACTGTTGCCATAGTAAGGAAGCTAAAGCATGTATGAAGCTAAAAATCTAAACAGGAGAAAATTTACCCATCATACCCTGTATATATGTGTATATAT
>NC_068990.1:67996979-68004308 GCF_001194135.2 Octopus bimaculoides
ACACACACACACACACACACACACACACATATAAATAAATATATATATAATTATATATATATACATATATATATTAATCCTTCTATATGAGATAGTTATTCTAAAAAAATCATGCTGTTTACTTTTTTATGTGTATGTGTGTGGAAGAGTTTCTCATGTTACTCTAATTCATGAAACATTGCCATCAGGCAAATTAAATTGTTTCTTTATTGTTTTTATTCCATTATCTATTTTCTTATATTTATGAGCCAAACCCCTCCCCCATGTAGTACTATAAAAATACCATGTCCACAATGCAATCTCATCTTGTACTTTGCTTAAGCACCAAATGAAGTAAAATTGTTCACACAGCTTATGTATTAGAACTCGTATTGTCTATCTTCACCTTTCTGATTTCCTAACCTTGTTATCCTAGTAAAGGGAAACATCCCTCATGTGTACCTTAAAGAGGGAAGCCAAAATTGGAATTCCACTGTAAAGGCTTTAAAGTTTCCTTCCATTTTTTCCTTTGTACTGAAGCAATCCTGGTATTTCAATGAGTTGGATAATGAATTAGCAGATACCAGCATTCATCTGCAAACCAAAATCTCTTGTATGAGTCATAAGTCCAGAGTGGCTTTAGTTCATGGGACACAACTAGGTTGAAATATCAGTGTCCAAACTCTCCTTACCTGGATGACTTGAGAGTGTTATGAAATGGTTTTCCATCAGTGAAACACAAGAACAGTTATGATATTCATGTTTGAATCTGTTGGAACATATTAAGAATGAATATGTGTGTTATCATTCTAATTCCTGCTCTTCACTGTGCACATAATGATTTAATAGCAGTTGATAGACATCCACACACATCAGCAAACTGTAGCACCTCTGGAACGGTATGACTGAGGAGACACAAAAATGTCAAAACACTGGGTATCCCAAAGTGTCCTTACTCTAATGAATCAATTGTGTTATAACACACATTCATCTGAAAGGGGAAGTTGCTTTCCAATGATAAAAATACAACAGTGATTTGCATATTCATGTCAGAATCTGTCAGAATGTATTAATAATGAATATGAATGTCACCAATCCACTTAGAAAATGTTTTGATTAGAAAATTTATAATTTCCCTAACTTTCCTCATATATATAATGCTGTTCAGATTATCATAATTTGTGATGCCACAGAAACAGTATATACTGAAGTTGTCAAAATCTGATATTTTTTCTCATTTTATGACTTTTAAATTTCCTCTCCACTGAGTAATGTTGAAGATGGGAGAATATGTGATATATTGAAGTAATTTTAGTCATTGATATTGAAAACTATTCTCTTGTTGTTTATGATAAACGAGCTGTAGATGGCACAATGGATTGGTGCCAGCAACTGACCACTAGTGAGGAATGGTGATAACAGAACTAACACTGCACTATCAATTGACTGATTAAGCAGCTTTCAAATGCTGCTGAGGAGGCTAAAGGTAAATAATCATTATCTTGATCAGCCCTTGAACATTATTGTTTTTGAGTCTAAGGACTTATAAAACCAATATTCCTGCTTGAATTGGACTCTACTCCATCACAGGTTTACTCATGTACAGCTCAGTGAACTAGAACAACATGAAATGATGTGCTTTGCTTAAGAAAACAACACCACTGCCTACTCCAGGAATTGAAACCATAATCTTGTGATCATGAGTGCAACACTCAAACTACTAGGCCCAGTGCCTCTACAAACACACAGGTAAACCATAAATTTATAGTTAAATATTCATTGCAACTCCAGCTTCATGGATTCTTACCTTGCCATATAGGGGAGCTTGCATGCTTCTATGTTGCTATACTAACAGAGAACTTAACCTCAGTAGCAGAGTCAATGATGTCAAGAAGGTCGTTGGGAAGAAGCCTGATTTGAGGGCGGGTAGTCACTGATATTTCAGGACAAGGAATTTTATGGTGGGGTTAGCAGCCTCCCCCAGTAAAAAAAAAAAAACCAATAACTTCTACAGAAACATTGATAGAAAAAAACCAAATCAATTCTCACACTTTTGGAGATCAGGAGGATCCAACAAAAGGAGAATGAAACATTGTAACTGAAACAGAATGAATGCTGCAACATGTATGCCTCTCCTGACCTAGGGCAAACTACCATTGTGTTCCACATAACAATGGTTCATCAAATATCAGAGACATGTGTCTTCTGATACAGCCCCAAGTTAAACAATGACTTGTGTGTTAATCTTTTTTAGGTAGAAATGAGAAGCCCATTATGTATAAAAATATATATATGTAAATCATCATCATTTTAATACCCACTTTTAATTGCTTGTATGGGTCTGACTGAGTTTATTAAGGCTGATGTTCTACAACCAGATACCCTCCCTCATCTATTACCAAGCAATGTAATATTTTCTAGTTGGCAAACAAGCTCTCACAGAATATTGGAAAGGAATAAATAACACTGCATCTCATGACAGTGACACTCATGTACAACTATCACATGATATCAAGGTAAGGAAGTGCAAACAAACACGTGTGTGTGTATGTGCATGTGTGTGTTTGTGTATGTGCATGTGTGTGTTTGTGTATGTGTGTGCACTGGCTTTTTTCAGCTTTGGTCAACCATAATCCATTCACAAGGCTTTGGTTGAGCCTGGACGATAATAGAAGACGTGCCTAAGGTATGGCAAAAAATCCTAGATTAGCTGCATAAAGCCACTGTTACCACTTGCTCATCCTCAATGGATGTGTGTGAGTGTATGTGCACGTATATGTATGTATACGTACATACATATGTATATTCATACACATACATAGAGTATATGTGTTGTGAATCTAGTGATAATACACAACCATGTTATCATGTGATATCAAAACAAGCTGATATTGATCTCACCATTACAAATATTCTTATCTATATACAACTGATAGCATTTATTACCACCATAACTGAGGGATCTTGGAAGATTTCAAATTTTGTTTCTTTGATTTTTTTTATTGTCTCTGCTTTGTACTGTGACAAAAAGAATCTAAAAACAGAAGAGAAATTTTAATCTTTATGAATTCCTATGAAATCTTACGGAATATATTTATCAATAAATGTTCACTATATTTTAATGGATTATTCAATAAAGAAAAGTTCACATTACTTTTGAAGAATGTAACACTGGCAAAATTGCTAGAGTACTGGGAAAATTGCTTTGCAATATTGGTTCCAACTCTTTGCATTTTGAGTTCAGATCTTGTAACAGTCAACCTTGACATTTGTCCTGCTGGGGTCAATAAAATACAGCACCAGTCAACTAGTGGTGGTATCTACCAGCATCAGATTTGCCCTTCATCCTTTCAGGTATCAATAAAATAAAGTAATTAAGAAGTTTTCTTTCCAACTACAAGGTTTCAGATTTAGTCCTACAGCATGATACCTAGGGTAAGTGCCTTCTACTATTGCCCCAGGCTGACCAAAGACTTGTGAGTGGATTTGGTAGATGGAAACTGAACGCCAATGATATACGTATATGCATGTGTTTGTGTGCATAAATGCCTGTGTGAAGAGCATATGTTTGTGTCTCTTCGTTTTGACATTACATGATAGTTGTAAACAAGTGTCACTATCATACTGGCAGTGTTGTTCTTTTCTAATATACTGTAAAAATATTACCTTGCTCCAGAATAAGTGAAGTTTGGAAACAGGAAGGACATTTGGCCATAGATAATTTGTTTCAATAAACTACGTCCAACCCATGTAAGCTTGGAAATGTGGTCATTAAAACAATGATGATGACGATGATGATGATGATTTAATTTACTAACATTCTCCCATCAAAATTTCTCATGCCTAAATTACAGACAATTATTATACAAGGGTGGTTGTTTGTCAGAATCATTAAAGCTTTGGACAAAATGCCTAATAGTGTTTCTTGTGGTTCTGAATTCAAATCCTGCCAAGGTCATTCTTGTTTTCATTGTTCCATGATCAATGAAATAAAGTAGCAGACTAATAGTGGGATCTCAATGGTATCAATTAACTCCAACCTCCTCTCCAAATTGCTGGCTTTTTGCCTAAATTAAAAACAAAAGCAGCTGAATGGCAACATCATTAATGCAATGGAAAAGTACCTTGTGGGATTTGTTCCAGCTCTTCACATTCTGATTTCAAGTCCTGTCAAAGCTAACTTTTCTTCTCACCCTTTCAGAGCCAATAAAATATGTTAAAACAATAATGATGGTGAGTGCAGAGAATCGAAACAACAACTATTTTATCCAGTGATAGAAGGCCTTGATCAGCTTGTTGCTATGGTAGTGATGGCTAGATGCAGCAATTTTATCAGTGGAAAAAACATTGGTATTAGTAATGGCTGTGTGATGTCAGACTACGATGACAATCAGTGGTGAGGTAGTGGTGAAGGTTGAGACAGAGGGTACCATTATGAGACAGACAGTTCTTTTTAAATCTCAAACTAAGCTAGTGGCAGTGGCTAGAGTTTTAAAACAACTAAAGCTATTAATTTATAGTATGAAACAAACTCAAAGCAATAATTACTTTGAAATGGCTTGGAACCTCTATAAACAACAAAACCCAACCTTTCCACACAGATTCAATACACTTGCCGTCAACCCCTACCCCTGCTACCATCATGTCAACATCTCTTCAGTTGAGAGAATCAACTAGCAATTTATAATTGATAATTTCTGTTATTTTTACAAACTCATATACACATCTGCCTGTCTCATACATACTAACGCATACATACTTTCATATATATATATAGACACACACACCTATTAATGTACCATCACAGACAAATAAGAATCATTTGTAACTACTATTGAAAGTCAAAGAGAAATATATGCTTAGGGATATAAATATCTAATTCTTCACAATTAAGGCTATGAAGAGAAAAGAATGATGAAAGAAAGAATCAGATGAAAAAAGAGGGATATATGTGTATATATATGAAGGAAAAAATATACACACATATAAAACCATGATGATGGAAAATAAGTGTGGGAAAGAACTAATTCAGAAAGAAGAGCCAAACACCAGTAGACAGGAAGACATAACATTGCTAATTATTCAACTCTTTGTTCTTAAATTACTTTTTGATATATGCATACAAACACACACACACACACACACATGTATATATACTCACACACATACACACATATATATACTCACACACATACACACATATATATATACTCACACACATACACACATATATATATATATACACATACAATATATACATACACAAATATATATATATATATATATATATGTATGTATATATTCTGCACTAAATGAAGAATTGTTGGAGAGAGAAAATTATATATCTATATATATGTGTATGTATGTATACACACACAATGCACATATATACATACAACACACACATGTACATACAGACACATACATGTGCGTGCACATACACACACACATATATATTACAGAGAGAGAGAAAAATGTACACAAATTTCTCTTGAAACCTAACATGACAGTGTATTTATTAGCTGAGATTTTAGATGCAAACATTAATTGTGAGAGACACAAGAATTTCACTTTAACTCTTCCAGGCACTGAATTTCAATATTTTCTTAATCCATTCTATATAAACATGAGTTGGATCAAGGAGATGAATGTTGGGAGAATACACTAGATATTCGGTTACTAAGTTTAGTGATTTAATATCCTAAGTTAGAATTAATTCACAAATCTTATTTCGTTACTCATTCTCTCATTCCTCTGAAATTAAAAGTATTTAAGGCATATAGAGGCTTGTGTTATTTAATTGACTGTTCCCTTTCTTAATTAAGTATTTAAACCAGTCATATCTGGCCTAAATATTCTGCTTCAAGTTCAAACCAACCAGATATGACCTCCCATGCCTACCCTACAATGTTATTCTAAAAATATACTGTCACATCATTAAAATCTTAAAGCTAAGAGATAATGCTGGATTGATTCAAAACAATGGGATTAAACAAGCATTACATTTGACAGCATAATCTGAAGGCTGAAGGGTTACACATCAATCTTGTATCTGTTTGAAAGACATAACTGTTTGTGTGGTTGCTTAGCACCAACCTGACCAGTGTTAACCAGCAGAACTGTAATCAAAAGTGTTCCAACCATGACCATCTTGTCTTATAGTTACGTTGTTCATCTTTTGTTGTCAAAAATGACAATGATTCTGGATTGGCTTGCTATCTGGTCTGGTAGGCCTACCGAAGACAGGAATCTTCTAAAGCAGGTTGGGAATATATGGAATGGAGCTAGGCATGGCATACTAATAGCTCTAGCATTGTGGAGTGGGTGCATCTTCCTAGATGCACTAGTTCTTTTACTTTCAACTATTAGGGTACCAATGTGAACCAGATGGTGCCAGTTGTGTTGAAGTCATGGCAATTATCTAATGTGATTTTACAGTTTGAAAATGGTAGGGTGTTGTATTATGAAGTAGGATTTTTGTAGCTATTTCTAGCAGGTTGAGCAACTATAAGCTTTTGTTTTTTTAATTATTGCCCCATTTGTTTTACTAACACTTTTCAAATACCCACTTCTTTGCTATGATTCCACAAAATTAAAGCACAAACGATTACTGTTGACAGGTTGATCACCACTAAAAGTTTTCTTGCACAGTTAGGTTATCATCATCGTCATCATCATCTTCAGCAGCAGCAGTGTTTAACATCTTTGTTCTATGATGGCATGAATTTGATAGTTTCTCAGGATCTGACATGTCCAAGGACTGCATTGTGCTCTGCTGTCTACTTTGGCATGGTTTCTACAGCTGATGTCCTTGCTAATGCTAAACATTTTACAGCATGTACTCGGTGCTTTTTTCATTACACCAGCACTAGTGAGATCACTAGGCAGCTTCAAGACTATGAATCCTAAGAAACACAGCTTTATGCTAGGAGATGAAGAGTTAAGGTATAAGAGAGCAGAGCAGAACAGGTTTTTTACTGTAGAAGAGCCATTATAAAATGATTTATATACAGATATATTTTTGAAAATTAGGGCAATTAAAAATTTTCCTTTAAAAATTGTTTTTCCAGCTTATTTGTTATATTGGTGAAATTCTTAAAAATATTAGACATATCTTGCAGCAACTTCCCTTATTTCAAAATAAATATATTTAACAAAGTAAAATTATATTTTTGTTTATTGTTTATAATTTCTATGCATAGTTGCTATGACATACGTAAAAATATAATCGCTCTATAACTCACATTGAGCAAGTCTTTTGTCTGATCTATGGACACCTAACAGATAATACACACACACACACACATACACATATACAACACACACACACACACATATATATATATATAT
>NC_068990.1:68004318-68005176 GCF_001194135.2 Octopus bimaculoides
ACATACATACATATATATATATATAAACACACATATACACAAACATGACTACATTATAGGAAAAATATATATAAACAGAGAACATAAATATATTTATTTCTTTATTGCCCACACAAGGCTAAACATAGAGAAGCCAAACAAGAACAGACAAAGGGGTTAAGTCGATTACATTGACACCAGTGCATAACTGGTACTTATTTAATTGACCCTGAAAGGATGAAAAGCAAAGTCAACCTCGGCGGAATTTGAACTCAGAAATAAGGGCTGACAAAATACTGCTAAGCATTTTGCCAGGCGTGCTAACAATTCTGCCAGCTCAGTACACAAATATATAGATATATTTTCACGTTTAGCCTCATGTAGTTATCTACTACGAAATTTTGATAACAAGAAATGGTAGAAAACCACCTGCTAAATATTTACTGCCTCACATTATTACAAGCTGTTAAATTTATGAATTTGGATAGATAATAAATATATTTCTTATAACAATATTTTGTAAATAACTAATTAACTTTATAATTTTGATTTTCTCTTCTCATGCTGTGCACTGTGTGTGTAAGCATGTGTGTGTGTGTGTGTGATGGACACAGCCAGACATACATAATTCAGTTGTATTCATGCAGACACATACATATATATGTACATAAATAGGCTTTAATATGAATATATTGATATGTATACACCCATGTCTATGTATGTATGTGAGTTTGTGTTACAAATAGTTCTCACCTTCTTTAATTAAATATATATATATATGTATGTATGTATGCTATATACATGGGCATGTGAATGCATATATATACACATATATATATATATATATATATACACACATACGTATAAATGTATGTATAT
>NC_068990.1:68005262-68015459 GCF_001194135.2 Octopus bimaculoides
ATATATATATATATATATATATATATATATATATATATATATATATATATATATATATATATATATATATACATACATATAAATATACATATGTATGCGTATATACACTATGTGTGTGAATGTATGTATTTGTATATATATATATTTGTTCTATCATTTCTAATATAGGTTATTGAAATGCTATTTTGAGAGGAAAACTAAAAAACTAGAAAAGTTTTAAATCATTCAAAACATTTGTGCTTAATTTCTTAACAGATTCTAAAGATGTGAACACATTGCACCACCATTAATTGAACATTATTGGTTACCTATATACTTTCAAATGAAGTTGAAAATTTTACTCTGCTCCAAAATATTTGAAAGACTTCATAAATTTAGCTCCTGTATCATTTTCCCCACAGAATGTCAGGTAGGGTTCATCAGTTGTCACTTCTTTTCTGCTCTTTATTCAGCCACTCATATAGTAGTGCTTTTTAGTATATTACTCTACACTTCTGGAATTCCTTGTCCATCAATATAAGAATATTTTATGATCATAAGTTATTTTGTAACAAATTAAAAACACTCCACATGTTTTATTAATGTATTCATGCAAATTGACTTATTGTAGTCTTTTGGCTGCACCAAATATGCTTGCAATTTTGGGGTTTTATGCCAAAAGATGGATTGTACTTTCTATACAGAACTATGTCCAGGTTTATTTAATTTATGATGATAATAATAATAATAATAATAATAATAATAATAATAATAATAATAATGGTGATGATGAAATAATAATAATGGTGATGATGAAATAATAATAATAATTACCAACATTGCTCAAAAAAATTGGTAGAAATGAAGGATAGAACACCTACAAAAATCAGTATTGCTTGGATCTGCAAGAATTCTTCACAGGGCTTTTGAAGCATAACCAATAAACAAGTCTCACCATAGTCTGCTGGCTGTGGACAGGCTGACACTTTCCATCATACCCAGCAAAATAAGTTGAGACTTTTCATCAAATAATATATTGAAAAACTCACAAGGAGTTACGAAACTCACAAAAGTTTTTGGGCAGATTTTATGTTATACCAAATTGTAAAATTGGAAAAATTGTTGGTCGGTTTTCTCGCGTTGCGACAACAGTCACAACCAAAAGAACAACAGCAGCAGCTACAACTGCAAGAACAATCGCAGAAGCAACAACAACAAATACTATTACAGCAACAAATGGTGCAATTAACAAATAGTAAGTCGTCAGAAAATACTAGAAAGATGTTCTTGCCAGATTATGTTGTGAACTCATAACAAAATTTAAGTATGAACCAGATAAAGGAGTTACCTTCAAGGCATACTATAAAAGATATGAACAGATCTTCAATAAAGAGTGCAATGATTGGGTCGACAATAGGAAAACACATTTAATCTTCATAAGATTGGCAACGGGAGAATGTGAGCATTGCAGCAATTATGTACTCCCAAAAAAAAACTTCTGGCATAAACTTTAAAAATACAATAGACACAATGTATAAAATCTTTAATGAGAAAAGCTCGTTGTTCTATACACGCTGGAAATGTTTGAACCTAGAAAAGAACAAGGAAGACTACATCACATATGCTGGTAGAGTTAACAGAGAATGTGCAAAGTTCAAATTTGATGAATTAACACCAAATATGTTCCAGTGCCTGGTATTTACTCAGGGATTAACTGTAGAAAATGATGCAGAAGTAAGAACAAGCATTCTCACTAAGCTGCAACAAAACCAAGCTGTAACCTTACAAGTATCAGAAGAGTGTGAAAGAATAGTAAATTAAAGACATGACACAGAGAAAATTGAACTTAAAGTTTGCTCCCAAGTGAAACAAGTATAAAACAGGCAGAACAGAAATCAAGTGTGTACTTAAATACAGTACAAACAAGACAAAAATCAGGAAACAAACCCACGTTTTGCATGTGGAGGTCTACACCCGAGAAAAAACTGCCCTTTTAAGAAAGTGGAATGTTTCCATTGTGAAAAAATTGGACACGTTAAAGTGCACTAGAAAACCAAGATGAGAAAACGTTGGAACAAAGAAAAAAGAATTAACAAGATGTCATCAAAAGAAAATGGTAATATAGGAAAGAGGAAATTTGTGAAAGTGAAAATTGAAAATGTAAGAGTAAAAATGCAGTTAGATACTGGAAGTGATATTACCATTGTGAATGAAGAAACTTGGAAGTATATTGGTAAGCTGAAATTAAGTAAATCTACAGAAGTAGCACATAGTGTTACAGGTAAAAGATTGTATTTTGTAGGTGAATTTGTGTGTAATGTGATATTTCATGACCAAATGAAAATGGCAAAAGTATGTGTTAAAAAATTCAGTTAATTTCTTCAGCACAGAGTGGATGGAACTGTTCAAATTGTGGAATATGCCCATAAGTGTTTTGCATGAGAATATAGTCAGTTCAGTCAAAGGTTTGAATGTGGCTGAGGAACTGAAACAAAAAATAAAACATTTATTTCCAGATGTTTTCTTGGAAGAAATGAGCTGCTGCATGAAAATGAAGTAAAAAATTACAGTAAAACAATGTGCAACACCTGTATTTAAGCCAAAACAGAATGTAACATTCACAGCAATAGAACAGGTAAATATGGAACTTGAAAGACCCAAGAGCCTAGGAATAATCAAGAATATGTACCACTCAGACTGGGCAATGAAAAAGAAAAATAATACGTTAAGAGTTTGTGCAGGTTTTTTAACGGGGTTGAATGATTGCTTAATCTTGCTGGCTCCGAAGTAAGTGTTTACAAAATTGTATGGCGGGAATTTTTTCTCAAAGTTAGACCTCTCGGAGGCATATCCACAAATCCAAGAAGAAGAAGAATGCTCACACTTATTAACAATTAATACACACCGTAGCTTATTTAAATTTAAGCAGCTTCCCTTCAGTGTAAAACTGGCTCTTTCTATATTTCAGCAAGTAATGGATACAATGCTGGGTGACTGTGATTTTGCTATCTTCTATTTAGATGATATCCTAATAGAAAGCGAATCACAGTTAACAACATGTAGAACACATTAAAAGAGTATTTGAAAAGACTAGAGAATACAGCTTCAAGTTAATGGAGGAAAATGTGAGTTCTTTCTCAAAAGAATTAAATACTTGGGCCAGATAATAGGTAAAAATGGGCAGAAACTAGGTTCATCCAGTGCAACTGTGATAAAAAATATGCCCACGTTGAATAATGTGACTATGTTACAAGCATTCTTGGGCTCAATCAATTACTATCAAATTTACATTCTCAATATACATAATGTAAGGGCCCCACTCAGTGATTTGTTGAAGAAAAATGCAAAATGATGCTGGACTGATAAGTGCTGGAAGGCATTTGACAAGTTAAAAAACATTTTAACATCAAACTTTTTATTAACACATTTTGATCCAAAGCTGGATATTATATTGCCTACAGATGCGAGTGATTATGGTGTAGGAGCTATGCTTCTTCACAAATATGATGACGGGAGTAAAAAGGCTCTAGCCCAAGCATCATGATCATTATTACCAGCTGAAAGAATTATAGCCAGATAGAAAAAAAAGTGTTTGCAATCATATTTGGTGTGAAAAAATTCCATAGATTTATTCTTGGAAGAAGTTTCAGATTACGAAGGAAAATAATATCAAATTTATAACTCTAAAAGAAAAAAACTCAAAAAACGGGAGGTGAGGTGATGTAAAAATTATTGCTATGAAAAGAAATAAAATTACACTCTCTAAGAAAAAGAAAAAGAAAAACTTAAAAGGAGAGATGTTATAGGAATAATAGTAATAATGGTACACCCCTCCCACATGATGAGTGGTACGTGCTAGTCATTATAAATACTATGAGTCAGTGTCAGGAGGAAGTACGAAATAGATGGTCATAGATAGTTGTGATCTTACTTGTCTAACTAACTATACTGCTGTGTAAGAGTGGGTGTTATAACAATGCAACAGGGGAGTACAATACAATGCCACAGTGAAACAAACAAATAGGTAAGTCTGTTGCATCAGTAATAGAGGTAAAATGTGCCCCTGTCTTTGATGCATGAGAATTATAATGGAAAGAAAGGAGCTGGCAGCTGCTATAATTAATTATTAGCATACAATAATCCTTGATGACCCCATAAAGGGATAGTCTGTCACAGATGGAATCTGTTGTACTTTTTTTGTTTGTTTATTTGAAGGTAAGAGAGAGTAAAACAAGAAGAGGGAAACTGGGCAAGAAATGAAAAATGAAGAAAATATTGAATATTGTATAAAACCACTGTTAAAAAGAAAGAAAAGATAAAATGTAAAAATAGAAAGGAAATATTGAAAGAAAAGAAAACAGAGAAAGATAAGTCACAAAAGAAGAAATAGTGAAAAAAGAATAAGGAAGAAAAAAAAGGAATAAATAAAATGGAAAGAAAATGTAAGATGAAAAAGTAAATAAATGAAAAAGTTTGATTGAGTGAAATGAAAAAAATTAAAGAGAAAGAAGAAAAACGTAAGTAAAATGAAAAACCTAAAAATGAAAACAGAGCAGTGAATCTACAAGAAAAGTTAAAGGAGAATGA
This sequence comes from Octopus bimaculoides, assembly GCF_001194135.2. Lineage (NCBI taxonomy): Eukaryota > Metazoa > Mollusca > Cephalopoda > Octopoda > Octopodidae > Octopus > Octopus bimaculoides. Next base: position 68,009,829 of record NC_068990.1, read on the forward strand.
TATAAAGGTGGATAGGAGAGAAAAGGTAAAGAAAGGAACGTAGAAATGCATAAAACTAACATTGTATTTGGTGAAAATATATTATTCTTAGTTCATATTATAAACCGAAATAAAGCCATGTGAATTATCATTACTATATAGTTTCATATTTTATTTAATGTCAAACAAGTTTTTTTTTGTGTGTGTGTGTGTGTGTGCGTGTGCAGATTTATAGCTAAATAGATAGATAGGTGGAAGATAATATAGAGACATGCACACACATGTACTACATACACACAAACAAAAATATGATTTTATACACATATCTATATATGTATATATATACACATACATACACACATGATTATATGTATATACATATATATATACACACACACACACACTTACACACATACCCATATACATATAGTTACACATACCTATGTATATATATATATATATATATATATATACTATATACATATGTATACTATATACAAACCTACACAGACATACATATATACATACATACTGATATATATATGATAATATATATATATATGTATGTTTGTGTGAATATATGAATATGTATGTGTATTGTATGCATGTATATGTTTGTGTGTGTGTGTAATACAATTCAGTTATGAGTTACATGCAAGAACCATATCATAATTCAGATATCAAATGACAAGATATGGCAACCTTATGATTTCCTGCCAGTTATCATATACCTAAATGTGTCAGCTTTGCAATGTCATCTTAATATGATGTAGGCAATATTAATTATATCATATCAATACCTGGCACAGAAAGTAAGAGATTGTAAGCTTTGATGTTGCATTTTTATTAATTATTAAGTAATCCAGAATTTACCGAGAATTTTCAATGCTCCATAGAGTGTATTTATTACATCATAAATCAATTATCATTTATTTACAATATGAAAGAATGGATGATAGTGTCTTCCAAAGAGGAATAGTGTATCATATTTTGGAAAACATTGCAGAAAGAAAACCTCACAGAATAATTGGGTACAAAACAGACAAAAAATAACATGTATTGAAAAGAAAGCAATAGCTTTGCTACACAATATGTTTTATAAACCAACTACCTAGCATTATCGTCAGTATCACTATATGTATTATTATTTACTTCTTAAGATTCACTGCATTTTTCTCATTTGTATCACCTGTCTTTTCTCAAAATATCTGTGAAGCCTAAGATCAGCAATATGAGCTTGTAACAGCTACACAACTGCTAAGTCTTCAACCAATCTACTTGATCATCTATGCTTCATCTTGCCTCATACTCTTTAACTATCCTTCTGTTAAACAACAAAGGTAAAGGAAGAAAGAATGATGAAAAGATGTTAGAGAGAAGCCTAAGAAACAAGGTATTAAATATATATCAAACATATAAAAGTAACAAGCATGGCTATGGTTAAGATGCTTGCTTCCTAGCCACACGGTTTTAGGTTCGGTCCCATTGTATGTTACTTTGGGCAAATGATCTCTACTGAAGTTTCAGGCCAACCAAAACCTTGAAGGTGGATTTGGTTGGCAGATACTGAGAGAAGCCGGCATGCAAAGGAACCTACCAACTCATTTTCCATTTTGGAAATTTTTCAACACATAACAATCTAAGATGAAACGAACCAATGTATGGGGTTAACTGGAAAACAAATGTAAAAATTAAATCTAATGAATTTTATTTTAATGAGTAAGCTATTGTAGCAAGGTACTTTTATATTTATAACAAACTATTCTCTTCTTCTCTTGTTTTGGAGGTGATATATAATCAGTGATGTAATATAGATTTTGTATGGACTTGTGAGATATGTAGTGTATACATATCAAATGAACAGACACAAACAAAAATAATACTATCAATTATTGTTTGTAACATAGGAAACAGGAACCTGGTGTGTTCATTTTGAAGTTTGATATAATGCAATGAGAAGGAATTGTAAACAGGTCTTAACGGTAACAATGTTGGAAAAACAGTTTAAGTTGAAAACTTAATGCTGGCAACACAAAGACATCTTAAAATCAATTAATTCTTGAATAAATAGCTTATAATTTCTTCACTGAAAGGAAGAATGGTGATACATAAACATTTCAAGGAATATTACAGATTGTCGAAAATACTTTTGACTGCAGCTAAACCAGTTTTACATCTTATTTTCTATGATTAATAAGATTGAAGAGATTCTAAGAAAGATGGAATGGCCAATGGCTCAAGCAATGCTTACTGAACAATTTCATGAGACAATCAAAAGTTTAGAAAATTACAAAATAGGAACAGAAAAACAGAACTCAATACCAAACAACAACTTGAAAAGAAATGAATAACAGTGGGTAGCAGATGGTTATTCTCAAGGAAATGGTTTTCTAATAGTAACTGAACAGATGTGTCTTTCTAGATATGGATAGACTATGCTGCATTCCAATGTATCACATATTTGCTAAATATATTGCAATTAGCACAGTTTTAACAAAGAACGCATATAAAATAAAGTATCACCAACATGTATATTTATGTGACAGACTGTAAGGGCTGAACACACGGAAGTCATTTTTCTTCACTTTCAAAACACCAAAATATAGCCTAAAATCACCAATAATTACTTTTTATGTGAATATAATGATGAACACAGCCTTTTAGTCGTGATTCTTAACTGCTGTCATAAAATACAAGCTTTGTGTCAGATAAGTGTAAATGTGGATACAAGGAAAGGATTTGTATAACCCCTTTCTTGTGTTGTCTCTGAAGAGATAAAGGAGAGGAAACTTTATATTACATTTAGCACAAATCCAGTCCTTATGTCCTTATCACACACACATAGATAGATATAACACATAAATGTATACATTAGTTTATGACACTTCAAAGGAACTATTGATAAATTACATCTCCTCATACTAATACTCATACCAATGCTACTACAAAAGTTTTATGTGCTTCTTATCAGACACTTTGTCTCTTTGACATCTTGGAGGAAGATCGGAGAAAATAGAGTAATTATGGTCAGCAATTCTTCAGAATTAATTCTGTGTGTTATATATATTTATATATTTCATAAGTATTCAAGTATGTAGAAAGATAAATATTGTATATTCATGCACATGTACATACACACATACAAACAAACACTGGCATAAGTATATGCACATACAACATTTATAAAAAAAATACATTGCTGCAGTATATACGTGTGAGTGAGTGAGTGAGAGAGAGAGTATACTTGAACACACATATCATATAGTTTACAGAGGTGGAAATTAACCAATTTTTATATTTGTTCCTAATGGTTTCTAACATTCTCTGAGAGACCGCAATATGATTCTTGAGAAAAAAAGCAATGACACTTTTTGTGAGATTGGTTCTGAATCATAGAAGGGCAGCAAAGAGAAGAATCAGGCAACATTTATCTAATAAGATTCTTCTTTTGCATGCATTTTCCTTATATTCTCACAAAAAATATGCCACGATTTTAATATTTTTTATGTCACATCATTTTCTGACTTTGTTTTGAAATAGAAATGAATGGTAAAAAAATATTATAAGAACACACCACTTTTGCCAAAATTGTTATTATTATTATTAGCAATAATTAACATTTTGGATTTTTTTATATATATTTATTTATTTATTTATTTATTGAAGTGATTAATTTCTTGTAAAGGAGGGAACAAGACAATCACTCCTTTATGTTATGTATTGTGCATAATTAGTTCTTTCTAATATAGGTGAAAGAAAAGGAATTTGAGAAAATTAGTATTTGGTTTAACCAACCGCAGTACTTAAATGGCACTTCATTTTATCATCTACAGAAGGGATGAAAAGTGAAGTCGACTTCTGTAATATTTGAGATCAGAACATAAAAAGTGAGAAGAAATACCACAAAGGCATTTTGCCCAGAACTCTAATGATTCTGCCAATCTACCACCCTGTGTTTTATATAATGAGACTGGCAATGGTACTGAAAGTTTACCTTCATTACAGAGAATAAGAGTGTTTGAGAAAAACAAATCTAGGTAAATGTTATTGATCTTCACTCACAGAAAGATGCTATGTATATATGAAGCAGGCCCACTTCTCTCAGCAGGTATGTATGTTTTCACATGTGCTTATCAGTGTTTTTATATACCTCACTAAGGGGCCAGTAAACAGCTGAAATCTTCAGTGGAAAAACTCCTATCAAACAAGTGTTTAGATCTATTTGTTCCTGACACTTTAAATGAACCAGGTGCACCTAGATAGTTCTTCTGTAGTTATTTAAATACCATCTTTAGTGGGGACTGAACTTGGAACACATTATGATTGAGGGATTAGCATATAAGAATAACTGAGTTAGAGGGATTAGCATACAAAAACATTTATTCAGTAAATTCATACAATTTATAGCTTGGCACTATCTTTCATTGAACACCATTTTACAACTGAAACCCCCTTCCTAAGATTTGCAAAAGAAAAAAAAAACAAAACACAAAAACGCAAATTATCTTTTATTATTGTAACCTGCCTGATACCAGATCAACCATAGTTGTATAATACCAACTTCCTGTTTTAAAGTGAACTAAAACTTTCTGATGATATTTCATGTTAATTATGTTCTGAATACCAGCTTCATAAGCACAAAGTTATTTTATTAAATTTTCCATTGTTTTCGAAATTGATTGACACAAATCCAATGTATTTGAAAAGAAATACATTGCCTACATTGTATCAATCAATTTCTTTATCAAACAGAAGCTAATTTGCATATTGGTTGATTCTAAGTTATGTTTTCTGATCACTGATAATACAATGTCAGGCTCATATTCTAATCCCAACAATTGATTTTTTTTTTCTTCTTTGAAAATTCATTGAAAATTTTCCATCTTCCTCTTTTACCTGCTTTGCATATTTTATTTCTAAGAAAAATCATCACTCCTCTAAATACCTAGTGTCTCTCCTTATAATATCTCCTTGGCATTTGCTGCCTTTATGTCACCTTATATTATGCCCAGTGGTGAGGTGCTATCATCCAGACTAAGAACCACTGATAGAGACATATAAGCATTTTAAAACCCATCCAACTCATGCTAGCATGGAAAAATAGATGTAAAACATTTTAATATGCAAATGCGCATGTATATATGAAAGTATAAAAGTTTAATAGTTGTGAGGGTCAGTTTTAAACTCTTTACTTTAATTAGTTCAAACTTTTCTATAATTAATCTAGTTGCACTTAATCAAGGAAAATTATTGAACTTGTCAGATAGATTTTCATGGATGGGTGATTAGTAGTAGCAAGATCAGTCAATATGTCAATATATACAGCAATAATTCATATATACATCTAAAATTTGGAGAAGTACCCAACCTACACAAGTGTGGTAAGGTAACTATAACAAACATAGTTGAAAAAAAAGATAAGAGCAACAAATTTAAGAAAATTAGTAAAATACAGAGATCATTGTAAAAAAAACTCGGTTATTCAATATTATTATTATTATTATTATTATTATTATTATTATTATTAAAGCAGTGAACTAGCAGAATCATTAGTAAGCTGGATGAAATGCTTAGCAGTATTTCATCCATCTTCATATTCTGAGTTTGCCTTTCATCCTTTCGTGGTCGATAAAATGAGTACCAGTTGAACAC
>NC_068990.1:68015469-68018304 GCF_001194135.2 Octopus bimaculoides
GGGGGGGGGGGGCAATGTAATCGACTCGTCCCCTCTCCTAAAACTGCTGCCTTTGTGGAAAAATTTGAAACCATTATCATTATTATTATTATTATTATTATTATTATCATTAAGAGGGCAAGCTGGCAGAAACACTAGTGCACCAAGTGAAATGTTTAGTGGTATTTCGTCTGTCTTTATGTTATGAGTTCAAATTCTGCCAGGGTTGACTTTGCTTTTCATATTTTGGGGGCGATGAATTAAGTTCCAGTTGAGTACTGGGGGTCAATGTAATCAACTATCCCCTTCCCCAAAATTTCAGGCCTTGTGCCTATAGTAGAAAGGATTATTAGTTTTATTATTGTCATTATTAGTAGTATTATTAAAGCATCAATCTGGCAGAATCATTAGTATGTCATTAATACCCCAGCACGATACCCCAGCATGGCTGCAACTCTTCAGCTGAAACTCGTTAAAGAGTTAAAGAGTTATGTCAGACAAAATGCTTTGTGGCAGTTGTTTTGGCTCTTTATGTTCTGAGTTCAAATTCTGCCAAGGCCAACTGTGCACTTCATCCTTTCGGGGTTGATAAAATAAGTACCAGTCGTGTCCTGGACTCAATGCAATCAACTTCTGCTTGCCCTTCAAAACTACTGGCTCTGTGCTAAAGTTTGAAGCCATTATTAAAAGCAACAAGCTGGCAGAATTGTCAGCAACCTGGGCAAAATGTTTAACCAAATTTCTTTTGTCTCTACATTCAGAGTACAAATTTTTGCAAAGCCAACTTTGTCTCTCATCTTTCTGAGGTTGATAAAATGTGTACCCGTTGAGCCCTGGGATTGACGTAATCGATTAGCTTCCTCCATCAAAAGTTTCAGGCCTTGTGCATGTAGTAGAAGGATTTATTATTATTATTATCATTATTATTATTATTATTATTGAGTGAGAGAGAGCAGCTCATGCCATCAAAGTGACACTGGGGTACAAATATACAAATATTAATTATTATTATTATTATTATTATTATTGACTGAGACAGTAGCACATGCCATCAAAGGGTACAGATATATGAAGCCCAGTATATCCATCATGACTGCCTGTCTGATAAGGGTACACCAGGCACATGCATCAGAAGCATATGTGCACAACATGGTGATTTCATATCAAGATAAACAGTGCATGACTTTGCAAATGAGGCCCAGTTAGAATTTTTTCGGGTTGAGCAGCCCATCCTGTCCAAAAGGTCCCTGAATAAGGTTGTTTAAGAATGTCAAACGAAACACCCATGTTTCCAGAGGTGAATTATTCAAACCCCAAAGAATTCCTTTCAACATATGGCTATGATGCTCCCCCACTAAGTCTGCTTATAATCAAAAATGCACATATCATCAGCCACCAAGGGACATGCTCAACTGGTTAAGGTCAAACAATTGACAAGCAAACCTGTGATATTGAACAGAATATTTGCTGTAGTTCATCTTTTACACCAAGACAAAAGATTGACATGATAACACTTCCAATCAGTTAAGATTAGAAGCCATGCGAACTACTGTCTGGTACTGCATCAGAGCATAGAACCACTGCCTTGTACTGCATCAGAGCATTTATTATTATTATTATTATGATTATTAGAAGCAGCTGCAGCAGTATAGTATGTTTTGCCATACTGGTATAATCAGATCATCATTGTAAAATATATAAATCCATTACTGACAAAATCCAGGCAATTTATACCTAAACTGACTTAGAATGATTTCTATTAACATCTTCATTGCCTTTTCAGAATATATTCCATAACAGAAGAAAGTATTCTTGCTATATGGGAACTAAATTCACTCGTGTCAAAGCCCAAGACCTTAACACCCACATACAACTTGTTCCCATTTGAACTGCCATCAAATCTACTTGGTTATTGACATTGCTAGAGTAGACATCAATGTTACATAACAACAGAGATATTCTCAACAGTGAAATATCAACATAAATATTCCAGGCCTAATTCACCCTTTGCTGGTCTGATTTGTAACTCCAGATCTAAAAGTCTACCACTGCTGCCAGAGAGTACATCATTAATACCTGTCGACCTAATAATGTAGATAGTTTTCTATTTGCAACTCATCTGGTAACTAAGTGCTTCAGCTACTACTAGTACCACCACCACCATCACCACAAATACTACCATCTCCACCACCACCATTACCACAAATACTACCATCTCCACCACCACCATTACCACAAATACTACCATCTCCACCACCACTACTACCACTGTTGTGACTGCTACTAAGGCTATTATTTCAAGTGTACAAGTAAGCATTCTGTTGCAGCTGCTTGTATTGTTTGTAGTATCAAATTTTCAAATTTGTTCATTGCTACTTGAAGCAATTTTGCTAATGCCATCTGGATTGTTGAAAAAGATTTAGATGGCATAGCAAATATTTTACAAACAGTTTATTGTCAGAAAGGAAAAAAATTAATATTTCAGAGGCTTGGTTGTTTTTCAGTGTTGCTATCTATGTCAGTGTGATATGTAACACATTTATAGAAGATGTGGGCTCGAGTTCAATAAACAGATTCGACTTTTCTTATCCAAAGGGGTTTTTAATCCAATATTTACATACTGTTATTTATAGCTTTATCTACCTTGAGTTCAACCATTAAAATCGCGTTTCATGTTCTCTCAAAGTATCTAAATTCTTAAGATGTAAACATATATTTATATTATTAGATAATAAATCATATATTATACACCTGTTAGACAGGTCAAAACAATTGTAGTAAGCAATAAACATCCCCATATCTTCCACCTCTTTCATTAATCATATATATATATATATATATATATATATATATATA
>NC_068990.1:68018595-68023272 GCF_001194135.2 Octopus bimaculoides
TATATATATATATATATATATATATACACATGCACACACACATACACACACAGCAATGGAGTGAGATATTCATACATAATTACATAATAATATATGTTTTCGTGTAATATATAAAAAAATATAAAAACATGAAATTGAAGGAAAATATTTATAAATTTTTACCAGGAAATGCTGAAAACGATTTCAAATTATTGCCTTACTGGATATCGTTAGACAATCTAATTATAGCTAATAAGCCAAAACTTTGAAGTCACAGACACTCCTTCCATTGTAAAAATTAATATAAATATGTAAATCAAATATGTTTATGCTTATATATATATGCTGAAAAATGTATAATATTATTGGCAGTGAGTTCAAAATTTCATCAGTTGTCAGCTTCATTAGATTGCAAATTGTACCATAAACTTATGATATAAGAAAAGTTTAGTTTTATACTTATATAAAACATTCTTTAACCATACACATATATATATGACAAAGGTGGTAGAGAAAAATAACAAAGAAATGTACAAGAAAAATTGAATAAAAACACACAAGAGTTGGCAAACATGCACAACCCTTCATCAACTGTCAACCAAATATCACCTCAATTTCGACATTATATCTATTTTCATTGTACACATCCTTTGATTCTTGTTTCATTTTCTACACATTTTCACCACGTTTTTTTATTTTTTATTTGTCTAACTTCATTATATATTTTTTTTCGTTGTCTCTTCCTTAACTTATATATCTTCCTCATTTTACTTCTGTGCTTTTTATCTACCTCCTCTATTATCCCTCTCTCTTTCTCTCTCTCTCTCTCTGTATATGTAGATGAAAGAAGAATTAAGGTGTTCATTAATTTCTGCATGAAGGTAAGTTTTTAGAATAAAGATTATGCTTAGTCTCTGTGCTTCTGAATCAGGGATGAACCATGGTGCAAGATAAGTTACCACATATAAAGATGACTGAGGGAATGGGACAGGCAAATTAAAGTGTATAGCTACATGTTTACAGAGAACTTGCATGCCATTCTAAACATTATGGCATTGCCACAAGAATATGGTCACCAAACCAATGTCCAGTTTCACCTACATATCAGGAATTGCATAGTTTAGATTTGATTCAGTGTATGAGGTTGATGAAAGTTCAACCAAATTGACCAATGATATGAAATTGAGCTTTTGAATCATTTATTAAAGTACCATTAGAGAGAGATGGAGGTACAACACTGCAGGGGTATTTAAATGTGCTGGGCAATGTATTATGTGAGGGGAAGGAGCTTCTATAAAGTCACACTAGATCTTGTTTATTTACATATCATATCTTCCCCAGCCTTATTTAAGCTTTCTATTGATATACAATCATCATTTCATGTATCAGTTTTCATCAGGATAATCGTTATCATCCTAATTATTATACATATAATCACAATAAAACAATCATATTTCACTGTAAAATGCTATGCAGATACAACAATTATGACAGAATAAGAAAATATTTTGTAATTATGATGATAATTACCACAAGATATTTAAGCTCATGATGACATTGACATGTATAATGTTTGTGATAATGCTGATGAGAATAACTTTATCAATATAAAATCTTGATTTGTGTGATGAGGATAGCTAACGTGATGGTGAGAAAAGTAAGGGGTAAGTTGTTTATGTTTAACTTCTTGTAAAGGGGAGGAAATAACAATCATTGTCGTAAATGATTTACAATATATAAATCTGCACCAGTTGCTCCATCTGATGTCTTTATTGGGTAATAATGGGGTGACAATAATGGTAATGATTAAGATAATAAAAATGAAAATTAAGAAAACAATATATTTCTGAATAATGCTTAATTATTGCTCATTATAGCAGCTAAATATGACTATTTTTAATCTTGACTGATAATATCAGTTGCCAATACAATGTTCCAAAAGATTTCCTCATTTTTCCCCAAAGATTTCTGCTACTTATTTTTTGCTATTAAAGACAGTGCTGATTTTAGTGCTGCTAATTGTTTTGTTTATATTTTGTAATGCTGATAGCAAGAGTGCTCTTATTTGATATAATATCTTGGCAAAAACAATTTTATTTTCATAGCTTCTTGTAGCTATTTCCTTGGGCTCTAATGTTTTTGTACGAAATGAAAACAACAAGCTGCTTATATAATTTATAAGAGCTTAACATAGCCCTCACTTACAAGTCAGTAAGATTTGTTAGTGTCTTTTTGTTAGTTATTTAGAGTGCCTATGTATTAGGTGTCATATATAGACATAGATACCAGTCATGTAGTGGGAATCAATGCAATTGACTATTCCTCTCCTAATAATTGTTGTGCCTAGGCTAGAAGAAAATATTATAAACCTATCAAATTCTATTCCTGAAGTGAAAAAACCCCACAAAATGTTAAACCAATCACCTTCATGGTTGTTCATACCATTATTATAATGGCAAAGAATATTCTGGCATCTCTTCCGTTGATTGTATACCCCTTGTGTCATTGTCTGTCAATAATTGTTGTTGCAGTTGTTATCATTGTTGCTGCTTGACTCCTCTTTTTTTGACCATTAGTATAATTGATTTTGGGGGTTTTGATACTTGATTTTGATTGTTGTTTTTATTCTTTTACTGGTGACTGACATAGACATAGGGGATATATTATTATGGTGTAGCATTAGCGTGCATTCCCTTTCTGCTCCCTTCCTTAGGCCACTGAAATTCCTACATTACTTTTCATTCTTTTTGCTCATTCATCTCCTTCTTCATCAATTTTATCAATACATCCTTTCATAGAAATTTCACCATTACTCACACCATTAACATCCCTCTCATACAATAATTATCATCACCACAAACAAATCACCTTCTACAATACTACCACCATCAACAGCACCACCACTGTTGTTATCACCAACACCAGCATAGCAATATATCTTTCTCATTCAATTATTTGCATCACCACATATATATCCTTCCATACATTCATGCCTACCACTATTACCCCCACTGCATACCTATCTACTCTACCATCACATCACAACCAGCCCACATACCTTTATACTGCACCATTCCCATCACCATCTTCTTATAAAGTTTTGTCATTATCACCATCATCTAACTCATTATTCCCATCAATATTATAATTCAATAAGGTAATATACATATCTGACAAGATCATATCGTGTTTACAATAATAACTAATGAGAAGAAAAAAATAAAATAAAACATCAATAATAATATTCAATCTAATTAACTAGCTTAAATTTTCCAACAGAAAACTCTACTATTGTTGTTTATAGCTGTTTAGGTTTGAAATTTATATTTTCAATACATTTTTTTCAGTTTATTTCAGTCAGCACACCAACAGATTATCATATTCTCTTTAGAATGGTAAATGTGATGAAAAGGCTCTAAATCCTTACTTTTCTTGGAATTGCTATATTTGCTGGCATATAAGACACACACTCACATAAAACATAGACCTATTTTACAAGTATAAAGATATTTCAAAATAGTTTTGTGGAAGAAAGATGTATTATTCTGTACATGTAAATACAACATTGAGAGAGTATACTGGAATAGAGTATGAAACGATAGATTTATCATAAACTACATTATAGGTGTCCCATGATATAGTTTATTTACGACAACCAACTTTATGTCCTTCACTTCAACAATATAGTCGCTTATAATTTTGGTCAAGAGATTTGTCATACAGGATGTAAAACGAGTCACCATGATCAACCAACAGGGAGGTCCTTCACCTCTGTGCCTTTCGTGCAATCCACTCATTGCAAATAAATGACATCCAGATAAAAGTTTAATATTCTTTTCTCTTCCCCTGGAGAATTTTTCATTTAGATAATAAACAGATGTTTCTTAAAAGATAACACAATCAATGAGAAATATGAGATATATATTAGATATAGATTATGTTAGTTGGGAAAGGAGGTATAATGAGATGACGTAACCTTCCCACATAATCTCATCATATTGTAAGTAAATTTTCATAAGTTTGTACAGTCTGGAATGATTTGGCTTGTTTACAATATATTTCTGGTAACAATTTCTGGGGACTTATGCTCATCTGACTATTTAGTCTATGCTGCTTGGTCTTCCACCCAATATGCTGCTGCATTAGACACAGGGCAATGTGTCTAATTTAATTCAATTTTGATGCATCTGAAAATAAATCAACATAGGCACAGGAGTGGCTGTGTGATAAGAAGCTTGCTTCCCAACCACATAGTTCCATGCTCGGTCCCACTGCATGGCACCTTGGGCGAGTGTTTTCTTCTATAGCCTCGGACTGACCAAAGCCTTGTGAGTGAATTTGGTAGATGGAAACTGGAAGAAGTCTGTCGCATATATATATGTGTGTATGTATTTGTGTGTCTGTGCTTGTCCGCCCCACCATCGCTTGACAACCAATGTTAGTGTGTTTATGACCCTTGTAACTTAGTGGTTCAGCAAAAGAGACTGATAGTATAAGTACTAGGCTAACAAAGAATAAGTCCTGGGGTCGATTTGTTTGACTAAAGGTGGTGCTCCAGCATGGCCTCAGTCAAATGACTGAAACAAGTAAAAGAATAAACGAATAAAAGAATGTTTTAAATGCCAGTAAATATAATTCCTGATATATATATATATATATATATACATATATATATATATACATATATATATATATATA
>NC_068990.1:68023597-68044353 GCF_001194135.2 Octopus bimaculoides
AGATAGACATACAGGTGAAATGTTGTTCAGTTCAATAAAAAAAGGTAAATCTATATTTCATGATATAGTGTAACACACTCTTCTTTTTGACTATTATTATTATTATTATTATTATTATTATTATTATTATTTTTATTATTATTATTATTATTATTATTATTATTATTTTTATTATTATTATTATTTTGAAGCTCAATAAGTTATGTACTAAGTATACACTGGAGTATATTCAATCAACTATGCACCTTAACTAGCAAATTTTGGCACTGCGCTGAACAAATAATATCACAGCGCTAATGTTTATTGTGACAGGAACATTAAGAGAAGTGGTAAGTGTTTGAAGGAAACCAAATTTTAAGAACTGATTTCAGTTCCAATTTTGAAGTATTTCACAACATTAAAGTTCCTCGGAAAATTATGAATGACACAAATTTTGATTTATCATTTCATATATAATATTTAAGTCTGATAGGAATAAAAAGACATTATGATTACAGATATTAGGCTATTATTTTACATTCAAATGTATCCTAAATTAATATCCTTGTGACTTCTGTTACATTTGTAATCACTGGTGTAGTGGTGAGAGAGACTAATTCTGGTTGCATACAATATAGTTCTGCAGTTTACAGGAGTAAGTGTGGTTGTATGGTTAAAAAGTTCATTTCACAACCATGTGGTTTCATGTTCAGTCCTTATGTGCAGCATAAGGCAAGTGTCTTATCACCTTGGGTGGCCTAATGCCTTGTGAGTAGAATTAGTTGGTGGAAACTGTGCAGAATCTCACTATATATATACAAGAGAGGCCATAAGCCAATAGGTTTGGGATTTGAGCTAAGCATTTTATGGATGTGAAACCCAGGTTAATCCCATAAACTGGCCTTATATAATTTTATCCATTTATCTATATTCTTTTATTCTTTTACTTGTTTCAGTCATTTAACTGCGGCCATTCTGGAGCACCGCCTTTCGTTGAACAAATAGACCCCAAGGCTTATTCTTTGTAAGCCTAGTACTTATTCTATTGGTCTCTTTTACCGAACTGCTAAGTAACAGGAACATAAACACACCAACATCAGTTGTCAAGCGATGGTGGGGGGGACAAACACAGACACACACACAAATATATACATATATATATATATATAATGCGAGAGAGTTAGGGGTTGAGGATTCAACCCACTAAGGGATAGTATCTATCCAATATACTGCTGGGAGGGTACCCAATTATTGTTACACTAGTGTTATACCAAGTGCAATATATATATATACACACACACACATATATATACAACAGGCTTCTTTCAGTTTCCGTCTACCAAATCCACTTGCAATGCTTTGGTCGGCCTGAGGCTATAGTAGAAGACACTTGCCCAAGATATCAGGCAGTGGAACTGAACCCAGAACCATGTGGCTGGGAAGCAAGCTTCTTACTATACAACCACTCCTGCACCTATATGGATATATATATATATATATAACGAACCCGAAAAGGTATAATCAGTATTTATGCCTTATATAAGGTATATGTGTTTCAGAAAACCAGTCATCATAAACTATGTGAGCCTTGTTACAAAACAAATGCAGCCTGATCACTTCATTGACATTATTATCAAAAATACAATGTCTAGAATGATGCTGCGTCTAATATACACTAATATGAAAATAGGTACAGTTGGGATTATCATGGTAGAATAGAATGAAGAGAGAAGGTGAGAGGGTAAGAGAGTGTGATAGGGTGTGTGTGTGTATGCACATGTATACACACATAAACACACACACACACAGATATGTCTGGGTGTGTGTTTTCATGTGTATGTCTGTGATTATGTCTGACTGACAACTGGTGTTGGTTTGTCTTATGTCTCTGTAACTTAGGGGTCCAGCAACAAAGGACCAAAAGAAAAAGTAGCAGTTTTAAATAGTGAGGTTGATTCAATGAAGTGTATCTATCAAGTTAGTGCCTCAGTGTGGCTGCAGTACAATGGCAGCGACCAGAATATGAATACAGGTGTAAAAGAATAAAAGAGTATCTAAGATCTTGGAAAAGATATACTTTGCAATAATGGCAATAAAGTGGAAAAACGATACAGTTGGCTCAATGCCATTGACTATAATTCTTTAACTGAGTTGGTTCAAAGGAAATTGTCATTATCACCATTAAACATTAAAGTAGTATTGTATGGAATGCCTCATGGTATTTTGTCCAGTTCTCTGTGATTTAAAATCCTCATAGAACAAACACCTTTCACAATCTTATTAACTTACCAACCTTAACTCACCCTATCCAATCCTTGGTTCCATTTACTGCTCCTTGTAACTTGAGTGTAGCCCCTGTTACATCTTCCCCATCTCCTCTTTCTCTCGCCTCCCTCTCCTGTAGTAGTAGTAGCCATAAATCACCTTTTAACTGTTACCCCACCTATTTCTGCCCTTCTTTTCATAATCTAACCTCTCATCACCTGGCAGAAAATTACCCACTAAATTCAATACTAAACCCCACTCAGTTCAGGTGTCTTGTCGTGTAGGTTATTTAAAGACCTTATAGCTGCCGGTACCAAATAAAAAGCACCCAGCAAACTCTGTAATGTAGTTCCTATAAGGAAAGGGTATCCAGCAGCCGAAACCATGCCAAATCAGACAGTGAAGCTTGGTGCAGTTTTCTGAGTTGTTAGTTCATATCGTGTCAAACAGTCCAACCCATCCAAGCATGAAAAATGGACATTAAATGTCTGTCCTTGGCTGGCCTCAAATCTCACCTGCGAACCCATGGAAAACAAACCTCACCCAGCTATTCTGATTATATGTCTGTGCACACGTTTGAATGTGGTGTGTGCCAGAGGGTTTGCAAATCCAATGGGGGTCTTAAAAGACATGTTAGGATCCACAATGAGCAGAACTTACTTGCAGGTATTGGTAGTGCAAATCAGAGGTGCAATCTGTGTGGGTGATTTTTCAAAACACTGTCTGGTTTAAAAAGCCACATCAGACGCCATGAAAGGGCTAAGGTGTAGGTGCAGGAGGTGGTCAAACTCTGTTTAAGGAGTAGACAACCACCATATATATATATATATATATAAAAACACAAGGGGAGAGAGGGAGAGAGAGAGATAGAGAGAGAAAACTGTGCAAATATATGTTCATACATCTGTATATACATAAATATCACTAAGTATGTGTTTATACATAGCTTTCTTACACTAATACCTATATATATATATATATATATATATACACACATGCATGCATACATACATACATACATATATATATATATATAGTGGGAGACTTACAGAGAACTATGTAAATAAACACGTTTTGGTATGTATGCACACACACATTGTCAGTGATGACATTTTAAAATATCACAATTCTATAGTTTTTAAGTTTGTCTATATATATATATGTGTGTGTGTGTATGTATATACACCATATATATATACACAAACACATATATATATATGTGTGTGTGCATATATACATACATGTTTTTATATTTCTATCTTGACATTTTGATTCAATTGTATTTATAATAGCATCATTTCTAGTGTCTTCTACACTTCTTTAAACTAGTGTCTAAGTTAAACAGCTTACAAGCTTCACTTTCCGATTTTCACCAAGCCTAGCACCAACTCGATATAAATTGATGTTGATTGTTGCTAGAGTTTTACCTTTTTCTACTACAACAATTTCTATTATTACTACCACTACTTCTACAATTACTATTATTATTTGTATTTATCATTATTACTCTTGTTATTATTATTATTACTATTATTATTATTATTATTATAATTATTGTTATTATTATCATCATTATTATTATTAAAGTGGCTAACTGACAGGATCATTACCTCATTCTTAGCAGCTGTCTTTACACTCTGAGTCAACTTTGCTTTTCAATCTTTTAGGGTCAATAATATATGTACCAGGCAAGGACCAGGGTCGATGTAATCAACTTAACTTTCCCCTAAAAATTGTTGGCCTTGTACCAAAATATAGATCCATTATTTTATAAAAGAAATCAGCAGCAGCAGCAATGGTAGTAGTAGTAGTAGTAGTAATAGTAGTAGTAGTAGTAGTAGTATAATCATTGTTTTGGTTTGTTTTGCAGCAGTAGATTCTTAGGATATCATGAAATTATGTTCCTCACACTGTTTTGTTTTACAATTAGTGCCAATTCTTTAACAGCCATAAAGTCCTTGAAAAGAGAATAAATTACTTGAGTATGTCTACAAGAAATTATTATTTGGTATGACATTACTATAATTATTTGATATTTCACTCATAAAGAAGTCTCTGGTGTGATGGTATCTCAACCACAGGTGTCTTCATTGGAACATTATCTTTGTTGGGGCAGGTGCCAGCCAAGACATAAAGACACCTCTTCCCATTGTGGTAGACCTAACCCCAAAAGGGCAATCTGTCATTTTTAGTCTCAAAGTACATTATCCATATCACTACTACCATGCACCAGAGTTGGAGTCATCAACAACAATGCTAATAAAAATGTACTACTTGAATGGCCATTGACTACTCTGGGTTCATCTGCCCTTAGCAGCTTTGTGTTTTTGTTTTTTTTGTCCTACAGGGTGTTCAATTAGAGAAAAAAATCTCCCACATCATAGGGCATGCTTTGTGGTGCTGCTAGTTTTGTTGCCAATGGCCTAATTTTGGCCTGTTTTTGTCCTGATATTTTTAATCAAACCATTGAAATTTCTCACTGCCTATCAAGGTGGTGAGAGAGGTGAGTATAACATGCTGGGAGCAATGAGATATGGGTAAAAGTTATTGCTATTTAATGTAGTTAGTGGCAGAACTGCTAGCTCATCAGACAAAATCCTTAGTAGCATTTCTTGCAGCTCTTTTCCTGGTTCTTTTACAAAGCCATTAGCACTATTGAAGTTGCCATGTAGTTTGAAAGACTATGCCCCCTGAGAGAGGTAGCTTCATTCCACAAGATGAGAATTTAAAATATGAGAAATGGGGGCCACAAGAGAATAGGTGTCTTGCTGTAGAGAGTCTGCATGGCTACTCAAATTTTAGAAGAGATGGTGGAGATTGATTGAAGGTAGAAAGAAGAGATTAAAAAATAGTGGTGATGGGTGTTTGTGTGTACCCTCAAGGTATAAGGTGAGTAGAAATGAGGTGGCGGGGGGGGGGGGGGGGGTAAAGAATTGGAAGTGTTGGTGGGTAAAATAAAGGTTTATAAACAAAAGTACAGGCTGATATTGCATATTGTGCATACTTAGACAACAATGTCAGAATATTTATTTTGCCTCAAAAACAGGTTCCATTTAAATATTCAAGTAAAACTATAGAGTGACCACCATATACAGAAACAAAGTTAACTGGCTATTTGCATTTTTGATTAATTTTGCTAATATAACCCCAAAAAGAAAAAAAGGAAATACAAAAAGAAACAAGACAAAAGACAAAAAGAGGTGGTAAAGAATGATCAAAGGAAAGGCAAGATACCAGAATTTCATATCAGTTTGTCAAGGGTATGGCAGAAGTACTTTGTTTGATAAAACAGTAAAAGACACAGAAAGGATGTTAAGACTATCAAAGAGATCAATGATATGCTAATCAAGAAGAACCCAAGTTAATAAACATATTTGGCAATATTACAATTCCTTCTGTTGGCTCCAAAGACAAGCACGAAAATAAAAACCCCATTCTAGATACTTTATGGGTAGAATGAAAATCCTGTCAGTGATGAAAAAATTATTAACAACCAGTGTAGTGTATTGTGATAGTATGTTAGCCCAGTGATTAGGGTACAGCACTTCTGATTGTAAGATTAAGGTTTTAATTCCCAGGTCAGTGATGCTTTGTGTTCTTGAGCAAAACACTTCATTTTCATGTTGCTCTAGTCAGCTCAGCTGTACATGAGTTCCAGCAATAGTTGGAAGTTAACCCTGTGATGGACCGGCATCCCATTCAGTTGAGGGTGGGAGCTGTAATCTCAATCACTTATACACCATGGAAACCTGATTAAGCTCCAGTCTTATAAGTCCTTGGGTTCATGACAAACCAAATTCTAAATATTAAGTTTTAGAGAAAATTCAGCTGTCTTTATATCTTTTCTTCAAAATCTAGGATTTTATGTAGTTTATTCATTCATTTTACATTGTTTTTTCCCAGGTTAACATAAGTTAGACAAATACATCATTGTAGCATAGTTTGTTGCTAATCCTTTCCTGTTGCTAGTCATTACCTAATACTCCTGAAAGGGATATCATACTTCAAAAGCACAAAGTCGGCAGACAATTATCAGAAGAAAAGACAACAGCCACACTGCTTGAATCTTGCCATTTTCAGAGAAGCACACGTGTAAACACATATAAATATGCACAGGCTTAGGTGTGTAGTTTAGAAACATGCTTCCCAACCAATGTGATATAGGGTTCAGTCTCACTGCACAGCACCATGTCTTTTACTATAGCACTGGGACCACCAAAGCCTTGTGAGTGGATTCAGTCGACAGAAACTGAAAAGAAACTTGTCGACCCCTCTGTCCAGCATTTGCCATGATAGATTGCTAGCCACTATACATTCTTTATTTTCTCTCCTTGTTTCTTTCTGTGTTCCTTTCTGTGGAAGAGCATAGGCTCGAAACATTAAAGACTTTTTCACTTCCCGAATGTTAAACTAATATATCTATTAGTTGTCTACACCACCTGTCTTCGTCTTGTTTTTTATGTGAATTCTCCCTATATGTATGTACATATCTGTGTTTGTGTTTACCGTTGTTCTAGACATCATATATTGGGTTGCAAATGAGAATCACCATCATATAAACGAGGTTGCTTGTTTCCAATCTTCTGTGTGAAACATGTCTACTATGGGTAAAAAATATTACCTGGCTGGGAAATCAGTGGGAGTTGGTGGTTGGAAGGGTACCTGGCCATGAAAAAAAACCTGCAATAACAAATTCCTTCTCACCCATATAATCTTATAAAAGTAGATGTTAAATGATGATGGTGAAGAGGAGGATTTACAAATATATCTATAATGTGCTTCTTTCAGTTTTTGTCTACATAATCCAATCACAAGTCTTTGGTTAAAAGTCAAATTTCTATCTAGTTAAAGGTTAACATTTTACCTTGTTAAAACAAAACAATATTACTAAAGTCGCTCAGAATGAATTTAAAAATTAATTTAGATTTTGGTAATTTGGAAATAGGTTTCAAAATGAGAGACTATTTGTTTGGAAGGTATAAAGAATTACTTTGTTTATTTTTTTTATGGAAAAGAATTAATAAATTTATCAAATTCTTTCCTTGTTTATTTATTTATAATTCATTTATGGAACATGACTGCAGATTATGTGATTATGTGAGCTCAGACTTCTTCATGGAGATAAAACAAAACCAAAAGCACAAAGTAACATAGAAGTGATGTTACTGAATGAATTTCAAAGTGAGAACATAAGTACAGCAAATAAGAGAGAGAGAGAGAGTGGGGAGAGAGGTGAGAGAGAGTGGGGAGAGAGGTGAGAGAGAGAGAGTGGGGAGAGAGGTGAGAGAGAGAGAGTGCAAGAGGGAGAAGGTGAGAAAGAGAGAGCTAGCAAGAGGTGGGGCTTGTTATAACAATGACTAAATGTATACTGCAATTCATTGACTCACTGATATGACAGTGTTTCATATTAAGATGGTTAAAATAACACGGTAATTCATACATGCAAACATTCATTGTAATCAAAGTGAATAACAGAACAAACCAAATCAGTTTAAGGATAATAATATGTGATAATAATTAATAAAAACGGTATGTGACTTTTACAGTTATTTTGAAGACAAAAGTAAGTAGTTATTTATAACACCACCCCAACATATAAACATATACAAGTGGGTGCTGAAAAGTTCTTGGCTCTAAGGGTATCAAGAAAGGCCTGGTTAGAGGCCCAACCTTCTGAGTTCTTTAACTGGACTTACAAAAACTGAAGAACTGCCACAATAATTGTGTGAATCTGAGAGGGGAATATGTTGAATAAAATCATAATTAACTGATCCTCCTGTATTTTCCTTTACCCAAAGCAAAACACCCCCTCATACATTAGTGTGCTTTCTTATATCTCAAACTATTTTCATTTTTAATTATTTCTTTTTCTTTTACCTTTTCCTGTTTTACAAGTTGCTCAGCAACCGCACTGGAACCAATGGCACAGAAAAAGCACCCAGTACACTCTGTAAAGCAGTTGGTGTTAGGAAGGGCATCCAGCTGTAGGGATCATAGCAAAGCAGACACAGGAGCTCATCGTAGCCCTGCAGATCACACGATTCTGTCAAACTGTTCAACCTATGCAAGCTTGGAATACAGATGCTAGTTGATTGTTATTATTATTATCATTATTATTATTATATAAGGTGATAAAAGCATGAAATTTCTCTGTACGGCCTCCATTGATCAAGGCTCTCTGTATATCTGCACATGTATATACACACATAGAGACATACATATTCATATATGCATATATACATATATTCATATATTGTTATTTCAAATAATCTTTAATGTCTCAACCACTCTCTAAAGAGCCTGGTGCATGAGCAGAGACATGATGTCATGAGGTATTTTTAGTTGTGATGAAGACATAGCTACCTTTATAGTGCTGTTGCCACATAAAAGCACCCCATACATTTTGGGATGTCAAAGGTGTTTGCAAGAGTATCCAGCTGTAGAAATGAAGCCAAAAATGACATTCACATGTATGGTGCAGACCATCACACCAACTACATAACAAGAACAACTAAATAAGAGTTGAATGACTGTGATCACTTCTCCAATGCATACAGCATGGAGAGTAAAGGGAAAGCAATGATGATGATGACAACGATGATGATGACAACGATGATGATGATGATAATAATAGATACAGCTTTGGTACAGAAAATTCAGCAATTAAGTGGCTTCTGCCAAGTTGGAATGTGCCATTAGGTCAAAGTATTTCTTATTATTGGTAAAATACCTAAGGAAGAAGTTTTGGCATTGAAGACACCTCAAGCTAAGTGAACCCTGGTCAATCCCAGTGCTGGTGACAAATAAAAGATACCCAGTACATTGTGTGAAGTGGCTGATGTAAGAAGGGGCATCTAACCATAGGAAGCAAGCCACAACAGACAGCAGGAGCCTGGTACAACTCTCCAGTTTACCAGTCTTAGTCAAACCATCTAACCCATGCTAGCATGGAAAATGATGAACATCACAAAAATGTTCCTAAACTATATTACACCAAATTTGAACTTTTTCTCCTCTTTGTAGAATGATATATATATATATATATGAATTATCTTACGTGTTAGAAGAAAATTAACTAGCTAAATAAAATTTAAAAAACTGTAATGTTGCAATGCATAGCAAGTAATTTGTTTCAAAAATTTTTTTATTTAATTATAGTGTCAATTATTTAAATTATTTCATTACTCAGGGAGAACTTTTCAAAACAATGGTTTGAAAAGTTCTCCTGGAGGACAAAACAATTTCTATACTTGTCAGCATAATTTTAAAAAAATCAACTCTAATATATATTGATACATACAGGCATGCAGATGTATTTGTAATGATACTCACAGACACATATGTATATATAATCACACACACATACACACACACACACACATATATGTATGTGTATATATATATATATATATATATATGGGAGAATATACAAAAAATAACAACAGACGAGGACAGGTGGTGTAAATAACAAAAGTATATATTAGTATGACGCTCGGGAATACGGAAAGTCTTTGACGTTTCGAGCTACGCTCTTCAACAGAAAGAATACGGAGACAAGGAGAAAAACACGGAGAAAAAAATTGAATAGTGTTCAGTCAACGGTCAATCATATATATAATCATTTTAATGTATGTCCACATTTCTTAGACTGCATGGGTCAGATGGAATTTCTTGATTTTTTATGGCCAGCTGTCCTTTCTGTTACCAGTTCCATCTGTGTCCAAGTAAGGTAATGTTTCCCTATGCCCAGAAGCATTTTTCATAGTAAAGAGACAACACATCACATGTATAACAGTGAACTCATTTACAGCCATCACATGATGTCAACACAAGGAAAAAATAACACACACATACACACACACTGTTTGGCTGAATGGTTGTAAAGTTCACTACACAATCACAAGATTCTGGTTCAATCCTTTTCTGTGGTATGTTGCCCAAATGTTATTTTCTATAACTCTACGAATGAAATTGAGCTGATGAAGGGAAAAGTATAGAAATCTGTTAGGGGGATTGTACCTGAAATTTAAAGGGACTGTTCTATCACACTATTAATTTAATACCATATGAAAATGACATTGAATGCAACCATGGATATGGAATACTCGACCACTTACAGGGTGTGTAAATCTATGGGCTTGATAGTCCTGTTGATTGAAAAGCTGAAACATCATATTTGGAAATTCTGAGCAAGATCCATTGATAGATGTGGCTGTGTGGTTAGAAGTTTATTTCATAAGCACTTGGTTCAGGGTTCCATCCTACTGTGTGGCAACTTGGGTAAGTGTTTCTACTACACCCTCGGGCTGACCAAAGCCTTGTGAGTGGATTTGGGAGATGGAAGCTGAAAGAAGCCAGTCATATCTATTTGTGCATGTGTATGTGTCTTTGTGTCTGTGTTTGTCCCCCCACCCCACTGCTTGACAACTGGTGCTGGTGTGTTTATGTCTCTGCAACTTAATGGTTCAACATAAGAGACCAATAGAATAAGCACCACCAGGCTGTAAATAAATAAGAGCTGGGGTTGATACAACTGACTAGAAATTCTTTAAATGCAGTGCCCCAGTATGGCTTCTGTCTAATGATTGAAACAAGTAAAAAGCAAAAGGATATATATATATATATATATATATATATATATATATATATATATATATATACATACACACACACACACATACATACACACTTTTCAGCTCCATCCCCAACTCACCACTAAAACATGTGTAGTCATGTAACTTCTCTACTGCAAGAAACCTGTTCTGCTCTAGTCCTTTTCTTTCATACTGTACCTTTCTCAACTTATTCCTCTATCCTAATGTTCTTCCTCCCCACACAGGGGTTGTAGCCTTGCAAGCTGCATGGCAGCATCACTAGAGCAGGGAGACATGGAAAAAAGCACTCAGTATATAGTGTTAAGGGGTTAGCATTAGGAATGCTATCCAGCCAAAGACAGAAACCACGGCAAATAGGCAGTGAAGTATGGGCTTATCAAATCCTGTTAAACAATCTAACCCATTCCATCATGAGAAACAGAAATTAGATGATGATGATGATGATGATGATGATGATGATGATGATGATGCTGATGATGATGATGATGATGATGTCACACACATATGCATACAACACACAGTAATTAGTAGAGGGGGAAGAAATAAACACAACCCAATTACTTAAGTTTGGCCTCTATCCCACGTATTTAAAATGCTGGTTTAACATAAAATGATGAACAGCCAGTTTTCTGTCTGCTTTACAACATGTCCTGTGTCACTAATTGTTACTCATGTTGGCCATTTCAGACATTTCTGACTTGCTTTTTGAACTTATTCAACAAATG
The DNA here is from genome assembly GCF_001194135.2 of Octopus bimaculoides. Taxonomy (NCBI): domain Eukaryota; kingdom Metazoa; phylum Mollusca; class Cephalopoda; order Octopoda; family Octopodidae; genus Octopus; species Octopus bimaculoides. The sequence goes on from NC_068990.1 coordinate 68,035,182, forward strand.
GATTATAATAAAATGAAGAATTCAATAGAAATCAAGAATGCACCAAATGCTTCCAACAACCAAAAGCATTGTGAATAAATCATTCAGAATAATGCCTTTTAAATCCAAGCAGTGAAAGTATAACAGTAAATGTCTTCCTGCGAAGAAAGTGCTATGACCTTTTTATATGTGTTTGCTGTTGGCTATATCTACATTCCAGTTGTATTCTAACCTATGTTAGGGTCTTAAAGGTTGTATTCACTTTGTGATTTCCAGCCTAAAGCTAAATTTTTAACCAAAGATAATTGATGTCAGATTTATGTAGTGTAGAATATGTGTGTGTGTGTATGTGTATGTGTGTGTGTGTGTGCGTGTGTTTGTGTGTGTGTACATGCGGGTGTGTGCGGGTTTGTGTGTGTGTATGTGCCTGTGTGTGTAGTAGTTATAAAAATTTACCTTGGTTAAATGGTGAACAAAATTAATGTAAAATTTCTTTAAATTACTTGGAGAAAATATTGAAGAATTAGCTGGCACCATGGCATAATGGTATGGAATATATGAAGGAATAAATTATTGAACAGAGAAAGTATAATGCTTACATATATATATATATATATATATATATATATATATATATATATATAGAGAGAGAGAGAGAGAGAGAGAGAGAGGGGGGGGAGAGGGGACAGAGAGAGCAAAAAGAAGGGAAATGTCAGAGAGAAAGAGAGAAAACGAAATAATCAAAACCAGAAACAGATAATTCATAAAAGTAAGAAAGACTAAAGAGAAGGAAAGGAAGACTTAAAATTATAAAAAAAAGAAAAGAAATCATGAAACTAAAATAAAATGAAGGAAAAACATAAAACAAAAGGTAAGAAAGAATGATGGGTTGGGGTGGGTGGCTTAGAAAGATGGAGAAAGAAAAGGTAAGAGAAGGGGTGAGAGGAAAAGATTATGGATTGGAAAAAGAAAGAAAACAGAAAATGAACAGAATAGAGAAATACAACTACTTAGAGAGTAAACAACAGAGAGAATATTTGAGATAGAAATGTGGGGGAGAAAGGAGAAAGAGAGAGAGAGAGAAAGACAGAGAAATAAGCAATAGAGGACATTTGAATATAAAAGTGATGAGACAAATAGAGAGGCTAAAGGCAATGAGAGAATGCAAGAGAGAAAGTTAGAGATGCAATAAAGAAAAGAGAATTAAAATCAGAAGAGGAATACAAAATGAGAAAAAAAAAACAAAAACAAAAAATAGTTTTTAATTTTTTAAACCAAATTTTAAAAAACACAAAAAAATTATCCACATAAGACTAAGTTTTTTAAATAATTAAAAAAAAATTATTTAATTAAAAAAATTCCTTTAATTTTAGAAATATTTTTACTGAAAAAATATCAACCTTCCTCTGTGCTTTATGTTTTAATTAAATAAAATTAACTATTTTTAATTAAATAAAACTCTGAAAATCTCCTTTAAAATTTCTAGTTAATTCTTGTTATTTATATTTATACTGTAAATTGCAATTTGATATGAGTTTTATGTGAATGAATATATTTTTAAACATCTATACCAAATGGTAATGGTCTTGCACTCAGTATTCTAAGATTGTGGTTTCAATTGCCAGACTGGGTAGTGCATCATCTTTTTTAGTAAAACACTTCATGTCACATTGCTCCAGCCAATTCTGCTATAAATGAGTTCCTGCAACATCTGGATGAACTGGCATCCCGTCCAGTAGGCAGTGTTGAAATCTTAGCAACTTGCACCATGCAAACCAGATTAAGCTCTGGTTTTATGGATCCTAGGATTTATGGAAAACCTAAATTATTATACTGATATATACACAATGAATTAGGGACAGATGAGCTGTTAACCTGTTTACTGGTGAAAGAGCTGATGATTTGTATCTTGCAGTCAGCATTATACTTAACTGAACTCCAACCTTGATCAAGAGATTTTTAATCACTGTAGTCCACTTAACCACACCTAAGTCGGGTATGATGGTATCTGATTGTGTTTAGCTATAAAGTGTATCGTTTTACTGAGGCTAATTTCTTACCTTATTGTTTTAGGTTAAAGTGGTCCAAAGGCTTCACTGTAAGTGTTGGGAATATATTCGGCAAACATTAACAGCATTGAAACAAACTAGAATATTTGTGAATAATTATGAATGACACAGATATGTATTTAGTTATTTAATATACCCATGTCTAGTCACATGCTAAAATATTTTTATGACTATTCAGATTACTGTGTAGATGTTCCTATACCCAACAACACACACATGTCTATATCCATTCATTTATTCCTTTCATACTCATTTTTCCATGCTAGCATGGACTATACCGCATGAGATTTGAGGCAGGATTCTACAGACAAATGCTTTTCCTGTCATTGATCCTTACCCGTTCTTCAAGAGTTATTACTTGCCTCAAGACCCTGTGCAGACACAGGTGATACTCAGAGTAGCAAGAGACTGCTTTGACTCAGATAAAATTTTCTAGTAATCTCTACTACAGTATTGAATACTCTTTCTTCTGATAGTCAACATTAAATGGGTTTATGTGTGAGTGTTTATATATATATATATAGGACAATAAAAAATAATAAGAAGAAGACAGAATGCTAAACTGAAAGCATATTTTAATATAGATGGGCATAAGGAGGATTAAAAACGATTTCTAACCAGCTTTCATTGCATGGCAAATTTTCAAGAAGAGGGGAAATGAAAATAATGTTTTTTTACAAAAATATAAAAAATATATAAAAAAATAAATATACCAATACATTATATTGTCTTTGAGCTTTTAAAGTTCAATGGTAATCCATGTAAATAATTGTTAGATATATTAGGATGCATGGAATTAAGAATCGTGTTGTGTTTAAAAAAGGCTGAGAGTTTATGTGTTAAACAGGAAGTATGGTGTCAAAACAGGAAGTGTGCCTAAGGGAAGACAATTCTGTGGGTTTTATACTCTTTAGTTGGAGTTCTGGACTCTTTGTCAACAGGAAGTTTACGTCTGTTCTTAGAGAAACAAGAAGTAAATTTATATGTATTTCAATGAGTAGGCAAGAGAAGGGAATATGGTCACCGAGGAGTTTGCATGTTAAGAAGAGTTTCGAATTTCTCTATAAAAAGATTCTCCTTGTTGATTCTTACTTATGTAGAGATTCTGTCTTTACATTGATAGGAAGGGAATATAAGGAATTTAGGGTTTTTATTTTTGGTGCAAGAGTCTACGTGGCCACTGAGTAGAATTTGGCGGTGTTGTGGAAGATTTATTTGTTCTTTATGGACAGCTACTCTTCTAATCTAACAGTTATCTACATGGATTACCATTGAACTTTAGAAACTCAAAGACAATATAATGTATTGGTATATTTATTTTTTTAATATATTTTTTATATTTTTGTAAAAAACATTATTTTCATTTTCCTTCTTCTTGAAAATTTTCCATGCATTTAGTAACTTCAGTTCTGTCACTGAATTTAGCACTGTGCACTAAAACACTAACAAAAATTAAGTATTGAAGTTGTAATCCAATGCTGTTTTACCAAAAATAGATTGTCTCCCTTCAATAGATGATTTACTGTGAGAAGCTGAGAAACTGGAGTGAGTGATGATGTACTTCCTATAGCAAAAAGGCCTAAGATAATCAGTTATATGCATGTGTGTGTGTGTATGTATATATATCTCTTATAATTACGATAATGAGAAATATTTCATGGATGGAGATTTTTATATTTTTATTATTGCATTGCTACATATGTTTCAACATAACATGTATTTTGATGGGACTACCCCACCACATCTATAGGATATTATTGAATATTATTTATAATATCCATGAACCATAAGGGAGTTCATTACTTTAACTTGCTTACTTTTTCCTATGATTTCACATTAATGTTCTTAGGACTGCCTTGTTGTTTAGATTTCAGGATATTAATCATTCTAAACCAACAAACGTTTCTGCTGGATTAATGGGCAGTGCACAGGAATGAGTGTGTGGCTGACAGTTTGCTTCCAACTACATGGTCTCAAGTTCAGTCCTACAGTAGCATGTTGGGCAAGTGTTTTCTACTACAGCCCTAGGATGACCAAAGCCCAGAGTTGTAATAGAAAACACTTGTATGTATATGTGTGTGGGTGTACACTTAAACACACACACACACATATGTGTATATATACACATTCATACATGATGAGCTTCTTTCAGTTTCCCTCCACCAAATACTCCCATATGGTTTTAGTTGGCTCTGGGCGATAATAGAAGATGCATGTCCAGTGTGATTGAACTTAAAAAGTATAATGTGAGAAAGAAAACCTGTTAACCACACATCCATGCCTGTGGCTAATACATTTATGTAAAGTATCTAATGTAATGTATATATGTACCTAGGTATCTATGTATGACTATATGTGTGTGTATGCATACATATAAATGCAGTTATGGCTGTGTGGTAAGAAGCTTGCTTTTCAGCCACGTTGTTCCGGGTTCAGTCTCACTCTGTGGCACCTTGGGCAAATGTCTTTTACTATATAGCCTCAGGCTAGCCAAAGGTCTGGAAGATGAAAACTGAAAGAAGCCCATCGTGTGTGTATATATATATATATATATATATATATATATATATATATATATGTATGTATGTATATGTGTGTGTCTTTGATTATCTCCCCACTTGACAACAGGTGTTGGTGTGTTTATGTCCCCATAACTTAACAGTTCAGCAAAAGACACCAACAGAATAAGTACTAGGCTTCAAAAATACGTCCTGGAGTCAATATTTAAGACTAAAGCTCCTACAAGGTGGTACTCCACCATGGTCACAATCAAATGACTGAAACAAGTAAATATATATATATACATATATATGCACACACACACACACACACACACACACATCTACAATACACTGAAATAACATACACCCATATTTATATTATGTTTATTAACACACAAAATTCCACATTTAAATACACAAAATTTAGTATATTTTCAAACAAAAAATTCAGACACCCATGTACACCTAAAATATTTAGCTACCATCGATTATTTTAACAAGATTGATCTATTTCATACAGACTCAATTTCTTAAATTAGGTTATTTATTTTTTGTGAAATTCCTCTATTTTTCTCAGAAATAATATGTTACAGCTCCAGGACATAACAGAGAGTGGCTATCTAATGAGGTGGATGCAAAATTCCATCAAATGTTTATAGAAAACTAGTTAAAGATGGGTAGCTGCTGACTGACATAAGGCAATTTCTAATAAGATTGCATGTTTATATTTTTGCCGCACCAATCTGATTTACCTCGATAATGGATTGGTAAACCATGTAGAAAATTCATTCTTAGTGGATTAAAATCACACAATGATTCCAAATTAAGAATAAGAATATATTTTAATTATTTTTATTTTCCCTTCCAGTAAAAATTTTCTCAGATTCTAGAGACGCTATATTTAATCACGAACAGAAAAAAGACTAACAAGATCAAGGAAGTGAACCAGGAAGTAGCAATTGTGAGATATATGATATGATTTTCCAGATTATTAACCATATCATGATTACAGTGTTGTGTTTTTTCATCTGTTCACTCATTTTTACATGTCTTTCTCCTTCATGCTAGCATAGGTTAGACGAATATATTACAAAGGCAATGATTTTTACAGCTAGCTGTTCTTCCTCACACTAACCCTTAACTAGTTTCCAAATAATGGGTCACTTATTTCACTCATTTTCAAAAGTGCAAATTGAGAATATAATTAGTTGAGGGGAGAAATGATAACACCACCAGTTTGTCACTCACAGGCTTTGGCAAAAGTGCAAAAGTAAACTAACATGTGCACCCACACATGTGTATGTCATCATCATCATCATCATTTAACGTTTGCTTTCCATGCTGGCATGGGTTGACAGGTGAGCATGCGTGTATGTGTATATATATATGTATTATATACATATATTGAACAACATAGGTGCAGGAGTGGCTGTGTGGCAAGTAGCTTGTCAAACACTGATATTTGATATGATTGTCTGTTACCTCTCCAAAAATGTCTGACCTTGAATCTATGTGAAATATAATTTCATTTGATTAGGTGTTACAGTCTTAATTCTTTTGATATCAACCCACCTAGACTTTGCTTGGCTCTATCTTACAATCATTGCTTTAAAATGATTCTAAATTAAAACCTTCCATAAAAATTCCATGTTAATTTATGTTCCAGATGTTAATTTAATAATGACAGTTATTTTACTAAATTCTTCACTATTTTCAGAATTTTTGAAACAAGGCAGTATGTTTCAACTGAAATATGGTAACAAAATCTTAATAAGGATGAATTAGCCTGGATCTTTCAAGCAAATAACTCAAGTCTAGACACAGTTTCAGCAAAGAACAAAAGCATTGTTGTCAGTTGGAAGTCTTGCTTGAAATTTGTTTTTGGTTATTAAACAATGTTCAAAATCTGTCTTTGTTCAAAATCTGTGTTTGCAATGATAAATAGATGAGAACAGCCAAAGGTTCACCATAGATTTCCTGGATACACAGGTTGTGTTTAATTGGTCGAGATTACATTGAAACTCCAGAGTATTTCCAAACCTTGCATACCCCTGCATTTTCTCTTGTGTACCTTTTAGGGATACACACAACCTGATTTGAGAACTGCTGAAATACAGGATCAAACAGCCCAAGCCATTTGGAAGGAGAGTTACTGAGAGGGAAACAAACAGACAAACTGATTGATAACAAGAGCCGATCACAATAGAATAGTAAGAGTGAAAGAGAGACAAGTATTGGTAAACAAAATATGTGTAGAGAGAGGAGAACATTTTCGGCACTACACAAATATATGATTACAATTAAAGTCGATTATTTGAAAGCAACAGAGATGAAAAAGCTCAAGTGTTTAAGATTTTGGTAATAATCAGCAGAATAAAGTAGCAGAGTAAATAATAGACAGCATTTCCTGAAAAAAGGGAGGAAAACAGTTCACCAACCAGACTGGTAGCTTGCCAAATTCTATCAGACATTATGATGAAGAACCAAAAAGAAAACAAAAAATAACAACAACAATAATAATGATGGCATGCACTGATCTCTCAGCTCAGTAATGATGATGATACTTTATAAAGTAATGGGAAAGGAGATGGTGGTTTATTGGTTTTGGTAGGGGTCGTAGTGGGTGTGGCAGTGAAGCTGATACTGATATAGGAGATGGAAGTGAGGGGAAGGTAGTGGTAGTTTTGGTGTGGGCAACGCTAATGGCAGTGGATGTTACAAGGATAAATATATTATTGTACCTGATGGTGGTACTTGAGTGGGGAGAGTAGTTGAGATAGATGTAAGTGTTGTTGTTACTGGTTGTTAAGTGGTGGTGACAGGGTAGTAGTTTTGGTGAAGATAGATTGTTATAATAGCAATAATAGGGATTTTGTAAATTTTGGTGGGGATAGTAAGGCAGGGAGGTCATGACAAAGTTGTCAGTAATATGAGAGATGGTGTTGGAGACTATGTTAGTGGACATTTAGCTAGTGGCTTGTTGCTGGGGGTTGGAATGGCAATGACAGGGAGGTTCAGGCTATCATAGCTGAGGTGTAATGGTAATGGTTTTGGTGCTCTCAGTCTCAGTTGTGGTAGGCATGGTGTTACTGATAATGTGAGTTTAGGTGATGGTGGTGGTGGTGGTGATGGTGTGGGCTCATGTCAGTAATGGGGAAAGGGAGTGGTGTGCCTCAATATTGTTTGTGATTGAAATAATAGTAGTGGTTGTGGTGGTGGTGGTGGTAGAGTTTGAGTTTATAGTGGTTTCAAGGTGAGTGTTGGCAACAGTATTGGGTCGATGATGGGGGAGGGGGGCGGTAGTGGTGCTACTGTGCCAAATTAAATTTGTTACTTCGATTTTGTTCCTTTTCCATATATTTTATATATATATTTATTTTGTTTTATTTTTTTGGTAAACTCAAAGCCAAAAGGATGTCATAGAATCATATTAGTAGCAAAGTTTTCTATATATAGTTGTTATATAGACACACACTAGTATCATTTCTACAATGACCTAGACCTGGCAGCAGCAGTGAGGTGGGGGATGTTGTTGTGATGAACAAAGAATTAGGACAGGGGCTTGGGTTGGGTCCAGAATACAGACACTGCCATCCTTTAACTCTCGCCCCCCCCTCTTGCTCTTCCCAATACTTTCTTACAATAACACAGTTTCTTTCATAACCCAATTGTTTTCCCATTTGTTGTTCTTCATATATATCAAAAGGAATTACTGGGATACAATACAAAATTTATTTTCCTTATAAGGTAATCAGTGTTCTAGTTTTTTTTATTTTTTGTTAGAGGTATTTTTCTTACACTGCTTAATTTTTATAAAAAACCTAAGCATCACAATGTAGTTATATCTGAAGGTTAATGATGTTAAAAGAACAGAACTTTTTCTTTTATTTGTGCACAAAAATGTTGAAACATGGAATAAACTACCTATTTCAATAGTTAGCCATCAGGATACTACATGTTTAAAATTTCCATGTTTTCTGAAATTCACCAATACTACTCCTGCCTCCTGACATACTTATGTACCCTTTCCTCATTATAGCTCTTTTGACATTAATTTCACTGTCATTTCGTTTTATTCTCTGTGCTATAGATGCACTTTTAGCTTTCATTGCTATCTTCCTTTACTTCATTCATGGCTGGCTTTGGTCCCCTCTTTTAACCTTTGTCCTCAAACAGTTGTTCTCCTGAGTACTGTAAACAATAAGTTCATCATTTTTATTATATAGGGTAGGGAGTTAGCAGAATCATTAGCATGCTTAACAAAATGCTTAGTGGCATTTTGTCTGTCTTAAGGATCTAAGATCAAATTCTGCTGAGGTTGACTCTACTACTTATTTTATTGTCCTCAAAAAAATGAAAGGCAGTTATGTATTTGTATCAATGTTATTGACTAGCCCCACTCCATTATCAGGCCTTGTGCCTATTGAAGAAAAGATTATTATTATTATTATTATTATTATTATTATTATTATTATTATGACGACACTGAGGTACAAATATATGAAACCCAATGTATCCATTATGACTACCCATCTGATATTATTATTCTTTACGTTCTGAATTCAAATTCCGCTGAGGTTGACTTTGCCTTTCATCCTTTCAGGGTTGATAAATTAAGTACCA
>NC_068990.1:68044363-68048493 GCF_001194135.2 Octopus bimaculoides
ATGTAACTGACTAGTCCTCTCCCCCAAAATTTCAGGCCTTGTGCCTATAGTAGAAGAGATTATTATTATTATTATTATTATTATTATTATTATTAATGGTGATATCAGACAGAATTGTTAGAACATATGTCCTGAGTTCAATTCTCATGGAAACTAACTTTGCTTTCACTCAAGGTTTGATAAAATAAGGTAGCAGTTAAGTACTGTGGTCAATGTAATCAACTAACCAATGTAATAAACTTACTACATGCAACTCTCATTAGCAGAGTTGTTGTCTTGTGGTTTGTTGACAGCAAGTCTTGAATCTCGAGAATCTTTCTTAAGATTCTTGCAGAATACAAGATAACATTTTTCTGCCAGTCAACAAGTCTCAATTCCAAAATCCTTCAGATTCTTAAGTAGTAGTTTGGGTGGGGTGCCAAGTGCACCATTTACAAGGAAAAATTATCAGCTTACTCTTCCCCAGTGGAGGCACAATGGCCCAGTGGTTAGGGCAGTGGACTCGCGGTCATAGGATCGCAGTTTCGATTCCCAGACCGAGCGTTGTGAGTGTTTATTGAGCGAAAACACCTAAAGCTCCACAAGGCTCCAGCAGGGGATGGTGGCGAACCCTGCTGTACTCTTTCACCACAACTTTCTCTCACTCTTACTTCCTGTTTTTGTTGTGCCTGTAATTCAATGGGTCAGCCTTGTCACACTGTGTCACGCTGAATATCCCTGAGAACTACGTTAAGGGTACACATGTCTGTGGAATGCTCAGCCACTTGCACGTTAATTTCACGATCAGGCTGTTCCGTTGATTGGATCAACTGGAACCCTCGACATCGGAAGCGACGAAGTGCCAACAACAACAACTCTTCCCCAATCATTTTGTCTTTTTTGTTAGATCCTGATATTTCTCAATTTTCTCAATTTCTTTGGTGTTCAATCTTACTACTACTACTACTACTACTACTGACAGAATCAACAGTGCACTGGAATAAATGCTTTGCAGCTTTTCTTTCAGCTCTTTACATCTGAGTTTCAAGAGTGTTGTGGTCAAGTTTGCTTTTCAATACATCAGGGTCAATAAAATAAGTACCAGTCACGTACTGGAGTTGATGTAATCGACTTCCCCATTGCTCTCAACATTTCTGGCCTTGTGCCAAATTAGAAACAGTTATCATTATTATTATCATTATTATTGTTGTTCTTGTTGCTGTTGTTAACAAAATTGCTAGCATGTTGGGTAAAATGTTTAGTAGCATTTTGTCCATCTTTACATTCTGAGTTCAAATCCTGCCATAGTTGCCTTTGCCATTCATTCTTATGGGGTAATGAAATAAGTACCAGTTGAGCACTGGGGCCAATGTAACTGACTATACCCATCCCCCAAAACTGCTGTCCTTGTTCCAAAATTAAAAATTTTTTTATTATCATTATTTTGTTATTGTTATTATTATTATTAGTGGACGTTAAATTATTATTATTATTATTGTTGTTGTAAATCATTACAAAAGCGAAAGAATTAAAATAAACACAGTACCAAATTTCTTGCTCCACTCTGTATTTGTGAGTTTGAAGCTACCAACAAGTAATATTACGTTTGTAGAAAGTCTTGACTCTACTTACCTCGAAAAAGAGGTCTGAATTGCCTATCAACTTCACAAAAATCAATAAAATAAATTCTTGGAATATACAGCAATCAAATGATTGAACGACTTCCTTCCACTTTACCATTTTAAAGTGCATGGTATTAAGAATGTTCTTACTCACATCTTTAATACTATTTAGAAAGGTATAAATGTCTAATACAATTCATTTACTTCTTGCATTAATGTATAATGCTTCATACTTATATACAAAAATATCATCATTATTATTGTTGTTGTTATTGTTTTTTTATTATTATTAAGCTGCTGAGCTGGCAGCATTGCTAGCACATTAGACAAAACACTTAACAGTATTTCTTTCAGCTTTTTCTGTTCAGAGTTCAAATACCATGAAGGTTGGTTTTGCCTATCATCTCTATGAGGTTAATAAAATAAGTACTAGTAAAATACTCGGGGGTCAATGATTTCAACAAGCCCCCTTTCCCCATTGTCAGGCCTTGTACCTATGGTAGAAATGATTAAGGCAGTGAGCTTGCAGAACTGTTGGTACATCAGAAAAATCATTTCTGATATTACTTCCAACTTGTTATGTTTGAGTTCAAATACCCACATGGTCAACTTTGCCTTTAATCGTTGACAAAATAAGGTACCAGTTGAGTACTAGAATCCACAAGGGGATACTGAAAATTACCTGGCTTTGGGTAAAAGAAGATACTGGAGGATCAGTTAATTATGATTTTATTCAACATATTCTCCTCTCAGATTCACAGGCTTATTGCAGTGGTCCATCGGGTTTTCTAAGCCTGTAAAAGGATGGGCCTCAAGTCAAGCTTTTCACAATACCTTTAAAACCAGGAACTTTCCAGCACCCCTTCATGCATAACTGACTAACACCCCACACCCAAGAATGTTGGCTTTGTGCTAAAATTTAAAACCATTATTATACTGGATGGTCAAATGGTGAAATCATAAAACAGCGAAAGACAAGCCTTCTGGTATATCTTTCAGTTCTTTTATTCTTTAGTTCAAATCTCACCAAAGTCAACCTTGCATTTCATCCTTCTTAGACCAATGAACAAAAGAGCCATTCAAATACCATGTCCAATGGTTTTGATTTATCACTTCCCCTCAAAATGGCTGCATTATACCTAAATCAGAAACTATTAAGTTAGTAAACTGGCAAAATGATAAGAGCATTTGGAAAAAATGCTATGGCATTTGTTCTGATTCCACATTTTGCGTTCAAACACCACTGAGGCCAATTTTAACTTTCATCTTTCCAGGGTCAATAAAAAAACACCAGTCAATTACTTCATTGTACAAATTTATGATTTACAGTTAGAATAAATGGCTTTATTTAATTCACTCACAGTTGTCTTTGAGAAAGTCATTAACACCACACATACTCTCATTTTTTCCTTTCGTTTTTCACATCTTAAGCTGCACATCCATAATTGAGAGAAATAGTAGAAGGTCAGGTTAAATATAACTACACCCCTTTATGTTCTGAGATGAGTTTCTAAAAGGACAGTGGGACAACCAGCATTTGAATTTGAGACCACAAAAGTGTTGATTTATGAAGAGATGCTGTGACATGTTAAAGTGATTTGTTGTCATCTCAAAATAACTTACACATTGCAATATTTGCATCTTCCATTGCAATATTTGCATCTTCAGCTGCAAGTAGCTGTAGAGTTTGTCAAACTTAGCATTTTTAGTTGTGGAATTTCTTGAAGTGATTATTTGTGCAGCTATCATATATTTCTTATTTAAATATTTCTTCTTGTTTACATTGTCTTGGATTTGTAATATTCTGTGCCATTTCAATACTAAAATGGAATAAATACGTTTTTGAATGAAACTCAAAACTGGGTCAAGAGTTTGACCAGTAGATTTATAGATGATTTAATACTGTATTACTATGGCAACTAATAATTGTTTATGATACAAATACAAGGCTTGTATTTTGAAAGGTGAGAATATGTTAATAACATTGATCTTAGTATTCGGTGGTTTATTTTATCAATATAGTAGGGGAAAGAGGACCTCATCAGGATCCAAACTAAAAAAATAAAGAGCCAAAACAGTATCCTTTTCACTGCTCACACAGTTCTGTCAATCAACAATCCTTTCAGTGTCTACTTATAATAAGAAAAAATATGATTTCTTCTGCAGAGATAGTTTTATAGTTAAAGAAGTTAGGATCTTTGACTGTGCTTGTATTGTAAAGATTATTATCTATGAAACTTATATCATAAAAAATATGCTGTCACACTATTACAACCATAAATAGTACTTTCTATAATAGGTACAAGGCTTAAAATTTGAGGGTGGGGACTAATCAATTTAATCAACCCCAGTGTGTAATCGGTACTCATTTTATTAATCTCAAAAGGATGAAAGGCAAAGTCAACCTTGGCAGAATTTGAACTCAGAACATTAAGACAGACAAAATATCACTAAGCATTTTGCCCGGTGTGCTAACGATTCTATCAGCTCACCACCTTATTATAACCATAAATAATACTAATATATATA
>NC_068990.1:68048558-68049353 GCF_001194135.2 Octopus bimaculoides
TATATATATATATATATATATATATATATGATTATTAGAGTTATATTTTAAACAGGGAGGCGTGATGTGATGGCAGGGGATGGGCAAAAAATTACCTCTCACATTGTACATATTGACAAACATTTTAACAGCAAATGCAAGGCGTTCATCAATTCCAAATGAAATTGTAAGAGTGAAAGAATGCTACATGAAGACACTGTTATCACCAGCCTAACTTTATTAGTGTCACACCAATTGTCATGTAAAATAATGAATATTTTTCTTTCACACTCTGCATAATTTATTATAGTTCAGCAAAATCATTAGAGCATTGAAGAAATGCTTTCCAGTATTTGTTCTGACTCTTGACAGTCTGTGTTCAAATCATAACAAAGTCAACTCTGCCTTTCATCTTTCTCGGGTCAATAAAATAAAGTATCAGTCATGTAATGGGGGCTAATGATATCAACTAATGCCCATTCCTCAAAAACTACTGCCTTTGAGTTTCAATTAGAAACAATAACTACTATTATATAGAAGGCATGAGGAGTATGAGGGGAAGAGTAAGATGGTTGATTACAACCATCTTTCTGTATTCTAGCTTTAGTTTCCAGTGGGTCTAGCTTTGCATTTCAAGCAAACACAATGAATAGAAGACCACAAAACCATTAGTCACATATTAAGGATGGTTCCCTTGGGACCACCTGATCAATAGATGTGTCATTATCATCTAATGTAAGGCATCACTTACATGCTCATACACACACACATGTGTATATATATATATATATATATATATATATATATATATATATA
>NC_068990.1:68049408-68051748 GCF_001194135.2 Octopus bimaculoides
ATATATATGCTTTTATTCTTTTATTTGTTTCATTCATTTGACTGTGGCCATGCTGGAGCACTGCCTTTAGTTGAACAGCCTAGTTATGGTTATGGTGGGAAATAAACAAACCAACATCGGTTGTCAAGTGCTGGTGGGGAGATAGTCAATTGATGTATAATGTAATAGATATGTACTATGAGTGGTCTCTCTATTACCAGTAACAGAATACTTAGCCTATGGAATCCTTGCTCAGTATCAGGATTCACATGCTTAGCTATTCCAGAAACAACTGTAAAAGACTAACCTTTTATCATAACTACTCTGCCCCATGTTTATAGTCTCTATTTATATTAAATGGTTTTTTGAGTGATGCCAAGTGTTTTGCTTTTCCATTCTATTTTAATCTCTCTCTCTCTCTCTCTCTCTCTCTCCCTCTCTTACTCTCCATATATATATATTCGTTTATATTTATATAAAGGGCATTATTATTATTCCCTAACTCTTGTAAAAGAGTTTTATCCTTTTTTGAATATATATATATATATATATATATATATACACACACACACATATACATACACACACGCATACATACATCATACACATTTCAAATGTCATGATTTTGCTATCCTAGATCAGGAAATAGTTACAAAATATCTCAAGATCAATTGAAACACAGAAACCCTTGAATTTCAAAGGAGGTCCCAAAGGTGTTGCTTATGTTACATTGCTATTACATGTAATCCTCAGCTGCCATAGAAAGTGATTCAAGTAGGTTATAGCATCTCATTGCTGCATGATTTCTTTGTTAAACCAATAAACAATGACATCGCTAAGAACAACTACCACTCTCAGAGTGGTTGACATTAGGAAGGGCATCCAGTCATAGAAAACCATGCCAAAACAGACTTGAGTCTGGTGCAGCCTTCCAACTCACCAACCCTGCTCAATCCATCCAACCCATGCCAGCATGGACAATGGACATTAAATGATGATGGTGGTGATTACTCAGGTATTGCTTACATACACATATATATCAATATAAAGAATATTGGCAGAACAGTCTAATTAAAACTTCACAAATGTATGTGTGTATGTGTGTGTGTGTACAAGATAAGGTATAAATAATAGTCATTACATATCTTTTCTTTATTGTAGTAAATTTGGTTTACAGCTGTTTCTAGTTATCATTATGCCTTCATTACTGATATGTTTACCGACCCGATACATTGATCAGTTGAGAAAAATTGAATAATCTAAAACAATTAATGCTACTTTCATCAGAGCCTTTTCTGATATATATATATATATATATATATATATATATATATATATATATATCAGAAAAGGCTCTGATGAAAGTAGCACATATATATATATATATATATATTATGATTTCACTCAGGGATAGCAATATTAATAACCTGTTGTTTGAACTCAATATAATTATGATTCAGAATAGATTAGGCAAGTACAGAGCATAATATAATATCAGTGGAATGCCAAAGGAACAGGGATTATCTTGCCAACTTCATAAGCTTACAACTGTTTCTGTGATAAGAAGCAGTGCACTCAGAGTTGAATGCTTGTGCAATGCTTTATGACTTCCTCAGAGCTGTAAATATATACATGCATGCATGCATACACACACACATACATACATACATACATACATACATATGATACAAGTGAGAAGATGAAGAATTAATTCAGAGGAACTATGTTATTAGTTAAAATTGTTTCTGTACCATTCCATTTCTAACCACATTACACATAAATGCAGGCATGTGAAGTTAAACAGTATGTGTAGTTGATTACATCAAAGTGTCACTATATCAAATTAGCATTAAGTCATACATCTTTGCATTGTGCCACTCTCTTCCTCTCTCTCTGTTTCTCTGTCTCGCTCTCTCTCTCACTATATATATATATATATATATATATATATATATATATATATATATATATGCACAAACAAGCAAAACAAGTACTATAACATATACATAAATGCAGATTCCCACATGTGCATATATACATGAACATATACACATGCACACAAATATGCAGACATGCACATATATGTGTGTGCATGTATGTGCGTGTATATATATATATATGTATACATATATACACTAATATATACATGTATGTGTGTGTGTGTGTGTGTGTGTATATACATGCACATACATACATACACATATATATTTATATTTATGTTGAACCAATCTGCTCATCCATACCTTTTATATTAATTCTTTCATATTGGTGTTCTTTCTTTGTAAATGATCACCTATGCTTTATACACATGAATGTATTGTGTGTGTGTGTGTGTGTGTATATATATATATATATATATAT
>NC_068990.1:68051758-68058448 GCF_001194135.2 Octopus bimaculoides
TATATATATATATATATATATATATATATATATATACACGCACACATTTTCTACATGTTCACCATTGAAATACAAGAATTAGAAAATCCCTCCAGATATATTCATGTCTGCATTTGTTTCATGAAATTCTCTTACCAGCATTGTGAGAACCCAATTATTCTAGCTGTCCCTCTATCATACCCCATCACACACCACCACAAACCACTTTCTTTCATTTACATCTACCAGTTCAATATCTATTATCTCTTATCTATATAGCCATACAACCTTGCTATAACCCCTTTTTGTTTAGAATGCACCGGTTTTCCTATCACATTAACAAAGTAAAGTTAATTTCCTCAATTTCCTCAATTAATCATGTTTTATTCATCAAATGTTAGTCATTATGCACCAGTTGTTAGACTAATGTTTCTTATTTTCTTTACTTACCTTATAATCGATAATCCTTGTTTGAGTTACACTTTTGATTTAATCTGTTAAAACTTTGCTTGTTTACAACTCGTATTTTAAAACTTTAACCTAACTTTCTGTATGCTAAGTTAGACTTACATCTCTACAATAATATATATCACATAACCAGCGTAGAAGTGGTCGTGTGGTAAGTAGCTTGCTTACCAACCACATGATTCCGGGTTCAGTCCCACTGCGTGGCACCTTGGGCAAGTGTCTTCTACTATAGCCTTGGGCCAACCAAAGCCTTGTGAGTGAATTTGGTAGATGGAAACTGAAAGAAGCCTGTCGTATATATGTATATATATATGTATGTATGTTTGTGTCTGTGTTTGTCCCCCCACCATCGCTTAACAACCGATGGTGGTGTGTTTACATCCCCATAACTTAGCGGTTCAGCAAAAAGAGATCGATAGAATAAGTACTAGGTTTCCAAAGAATAAGTCCTGGGGTCGATTTGCTCGACTAAAGGTGGTGCTCCAGCATGGCTGCACTCAAATGACTGAAACAAGTAAAAGAGTAACGTGTGTATGTATGTATGTGTGTGTATATCATTATTGTCATCTCATGTCAGTTTTCTATGCTGGCTCAGGTTGGACAGATTGGTAGGAGTTGGAAGACTGTGACAAGCTCTACTACCTGCTATGGAACAGTTTCTACACCTGGATGTCCTTCTTAATGCCAATTGCTTCTCAGAGAGCACTGGGTGCACCAGCACTGGCAAGGTTGGCAAATAACACGCAAGACAAAGAACCCTCAACTAAGAGGGAGATTAATTTTGAGGGAGATAGCTATGTGTCAGTTGAAGGGAGCTTAAAGTATAATACAAGATCAAAGATAGGTGTTTTTGCTGTGGAGAAGATACAGAGCTACCCATTCAGAAAAGAAAGGAGAGAGAAATAGAAAGATACAGAGATAGATAGATAGATAGAGGGAGACACTGAGAGAGAGAGAGATGGAATGACAGACATGAGGTCAGTGGACAATAAAGATAATAAACGGATACTGTATACTGATACATATATTCTTTTATTTTGTTATTCTTTTACTTGTTTCAGTCATTTGACTGCAGCTTCACTAGAGCACTGTCTTGAAGGGTTTTAGTCAAACAAATTGACCCCAGGACATTTTTTTAAAGTCTAATACTTATTTTATTCGGCTATTTTACTGAACCACTAAGTTACAGAGACCTAAACACACTAACACTGGTTCTCAAGCGGTGATGGTGTGAGGATATATATATATATGATGGACTCCTTTCAGTTTCCAGCAATCAAATGCACTCACAAGGCTGGGGTTGGCTCGAGACTATAGCAGAAGAAACTTGCCCAAGGTGCCACACAGTGGAACTGAACCAGGAACTATGTGGTTGGGAAGCAAGCTGCTTTCCACATAGCTGAGTGGACTGGAGCAATATGAAATGAAGTGTTTTGCCTGAGTATACAATGTGCCGGCCAGCCCTGGAATCGTACCTATGATCTAGTGATTGTGGGTGTAATCTCCTGACCCCTAGCCACACATCATCACTCTAATCTGTCTAGCTATCTATCTATATATATATATATACCATGTTAATGACTTGTTGGGTCACTGTATTTAGCTATGCAACCATGACATACTGCAAAATATATTGAATGTTTTATAAGTCAATACTGTGTTCTACTGTGTTAGCAGTGCTATTAAATCACTTATTAAGATTATACAAATATGCTCAATTTCTACCCTATTAAAACCTAAGCTATATATATATATATATATATATATATATATATATATATATATATATATATATATATAACTTTCATTAGCTTACAGCTGTTTGTGGTATAACAAGTAGTGTGTCCTGAGAAGAGTGTCTGTGTAACAGCCCACAGCTTCCTCAGAGCTAATTGAGATGATTACATGACTCCTGTTCTCTTGTCAAACATTAATTAATACCACACACACAAAAGTTCACTGCAGCTTCACTCTAATATCTAAGTATATTGAGTTCTAACTACTAGTTATTTATATAAAGCAAAATGATATATATATAATATAGAGAAGCACACTCATGCATATGTGCATATTCATATATTAATGTATTAGGCATTACAACTCATCAATGGTAGCATCAACACCATATTACTTGATTGGTTTTTAATTATTTTATTTTTGTTATCAAGTGTCATGCTACAGGGAAATTATTTTCATCACTATAGTAATAATAATCCCATAAAATGATACTTCTATCATCAACTTACCCACTCCTACAGCATCTACTACCAACACCATGCCTCTACTCATACACCTATACTCTTATGCTACTGATTCATACCAATATACATCTTTTAGATATGTTGGCAGAACCATTTGTTTCCAACAACATCACTATATTACAATTGTGTTATATGTATGTGTGTATGTATATATGTGTGTGTGTGTGTGTGTGTGTGTGTGTGTGTGTGTGTGTGTGTGCGTGTGTGTGTGTATACAGACAAACAGACAGATATAGATACAGAAATATTTAGATAGATATGTAAAGATGTGTGCGTACGTGTGCACACGGACATGTGTGGTTGTGTATTATATGTATGTGTGTGTGTTATGTCTGGGCATGGCAATTTTCTTTTTGCTAATTAAACGCACACTATAAGTATAACACACTATAAGTATAACAATATCTATACCACACTATAAGTATAAGAATATCTATAACACTATAAGTATAACAATATCTATTTCAACACATATGTTCATGTCAATAATCCTGCAAAACAATTACAAAAATCTGTGTGTGTGTGGGTGTCTATATATATATATATATTGATGTGGAGGCACATGGCTCAGTGGTTACAGCATCAGGCTCAAAATCATGAGGTCATGAATTCAATTCCTGGTTCAGGCTGTGTTGTGTTCTTGAGCAAGAAACTTTATTTCACATAGCTCTAATTCACTCAGCTTTAGAAATGAGCTGTGATGTCACTGGTGCCAAGCTGTAGCAGCGGTATAACGAAGGGAGGTTGGTATGCATGGGCAACTACTGGACTTCTATAAATAACCTTGTCTGGACATGTCCCTGGGAGGGTAACTTTCTAGGTGCAATCCCATGGTCATTCGTGACTGATGGTGGGCTCTACCGTTTACTCCTTTACAGATAAACAGACAGACAAATAGATAGATGGATACACACACACATGTATGTGTCTTATGCCTACATTCAGATTTGCTCAAGCCCTTTAACTGAAAAATCTAACAAATAGAAACTGGTGAAATAAGTAACAGTTAAAAAGAAAATATTGGGGTAGATATGAACGACAAGCCCTTGTCCCTTTAGTATTCAGATTTTTATATCAAATGTAATGCTGTTTTATTTATATTGTTTTTAATTAATTGTGCATTGTCGCATACTTCCAAGATTTCGATGATGTCATCGTTTATTTTTAGACTGACATTGTAGGGCAGGTGTGAGGAACTACATCTGGCTGTTTTGAACATAAAACAGGTCAAATATTTGGGCTGGATATAGCCAGTTTAAATGCTAAAGGGTTCACATGATCACAGTCCAATGACTGAAATCTATTAAAAAGAAAAGAAGTATAAAAAAAAAAATTGGAAAATTAAGCTTGGCTACAATAATAGTAGAGATATTTATGATAAACTTTAGTCTCATTTGCAAGAAATAATTGATTACAACCTTCTTAATTTGAATCAGTAATGGGTGATATGAATGGAACAATTAAGAAGTTTATGGAAATGAAGAACAGATGAAGGAAGTTACTATAAAAGAATTTAATACAAAGGTATATAATCAGTATCATCATCGTTTTAATGTCCATTATTCCATACTTGTATCGGGCAGATGAGTTTTATTGAAGCAAATTTTCTATAGTCAGATGTCATTTCTGACTCCAGCCCTCACCTGTTTTCAAGAAAGATAGTATTTCCCAATGGCCAGACATGCTTCCACAGAATACTGGAAATGAATGACACTGCTTGTATAACAGTGACACTCATTTACAACTATCACTTGATGTCAAGATGCATACATACATACATACATACATACATACATACATACATACATACATACATACGTACGTACGTACGTACGTACGTACGTACATACATACATACATACATACATACATACATACACACATACATACACACATACAATAGTGGAAATTAGTTGCCCAGCAGATGTTAACAGACCAGTGTTAAATAAATAAATACACTGGGCTATTGAGAACTCTGCAGTTACTCTACCTAAGTTACAAGTCCAGGTTTATACCTGTAATTATTGGGGTACTAGTTTATGTAACACAGCCTGCATACCAATCTTGAGAAAATAGTTTCCTCAAAACCAGAAAGGAGAAAGTTGATTTGAAGACTACAGATCCAAGCAATCACTGGAACTGTAACAATCTGTAAAACTTTCTAGAAGTTTATCATTTAAGTATATAAGAGCATCTCTGGATATGCAACTATATGCATGAGAATACATACATAAAACAAAACATACAAATCCGTACATGATTGACTCCAAATACTGCACATATACACACATGTATACAAAATATCATTGAAATTCCAATTAAAGAGCTTTGAAGCTAGAAATCAGCTCATTTATTCATTGGCAAGAAATCTTGAAATAAAACTGAATAATTACATATATACATCGAGAGAGAGCTGGCACTCCGTCGCTTACGATGTCGAGGGTTCCAGTTGATCCGATCAACGGAACAGCCTGCTCGTGAAATTAACGTGCAAGTGGCTGAGCACTCCACAGACACGTGTACCCTTAACGTAGTTCTTGGGGGATATTCAGCATGACACAGAGTGACAAGGCTGACCCTTTGAATTACAGGCACAACAGAAACAGGAAGTAAGAGAAAGTTGTGGTGGAAGAGTACAGCAGGGTTCGCCACCATCCCCTGCTGGAGCCTCGTGGAGCTTTAGGTGTTTTCACTCAATAAACACACGCAACGCATGGTCTGAAAATCGAAACTGTGATCCTATGACCGTGAATCCGCTGCCCTAACCACTGGACCATTGCGCCTCCACACATATATACATAAATACATACTTAATATATGATATATTTCTTTCAGTTTCCACGTACTAAATCAGAAGGCTTTCAACAGCCAATGGCTTTGGTAGAAGACACTTGCCCAAGTTGCCATGTAGTAGAACTGAGCCTGGAACCATGTAGCTTAGAAACAATCTTCTTAACCACTCAGCCCCCACCTGCGCCAACTATATATTCATAAATTTGAATATTGATCCCAACATTGAAAGAACCATGAAAGAAACTTTAATGAAACTTTGTTAAAGAACTTTATCATTTTCCATAGATGCATACAAACAAAAAGACAAAGCGACAAAAATAAGTAGGTAAATGAAATGCATTTTAAATGTGATTGAATAAGTATTTTCCAAAGAAATAGATTGGTAAAACTATATTTCTTTCTTCCTCTTCATTACTTTCACTATTACACTAAAACAATGTTCCGTTTCTAATCAACTGATGAATAGTAAATCCATTTCTACTATCTTTTCTTATATTCTGTTAATTTCAAAAAGGATAGAAAAATGAAATGAAAATGTATTTCAAAAAGAAATTTAGACAACATATTCTTGATGTCATAGAAACAATTAGTACATTTTTATTATATTAATATATTCAATTAGTACTGCATCTTCAGGGAACTAATTTGACATGCTAATTTGGTGTTTTTGTGCATAGCCAAGCATACACATATTTAAGTATGCATATATTTAAACACATACACACGCGCATGTGTGTGTGTGTGTGTGTGTGTGTGTGTGTGTGTGTAAGTGTAGAGCAGGCCTGGCTGTGTGGTTGTTGCATTCTTTTGTCAATCATGCAGTTTCAACCTCAGACCCACTGCCTGGCATTTTGGGCAAATGTCTTTGACTAAAGATTTGTATGGATTTGGTAGGTAGAAACTGAATAAAGCCCACTGGATATATGTGTGTTTGTGTGTATGTGTATATATATGTATGTATGTATGTATATATATATGTGTGTGTGTGTGTGTGTGTGTGTGTGTTCAAATCTGAATTAAAAGCAGCTCAAGAGATATAAACAATATTGAACATACACAGGCAAAGTATGTCCTTTGCTAGTTCATGGGCAGGCTGTGCTTATAGGTGTAAAAGAATATATTCTCACTAATGCACCCAGTGTTAAAACTCCTGGACGCCATAGACAAGTGATATATATATATATGTATA
>NC_068990.1:68058585-68071862 GCF_001194135.2 Octopus bimaculoides
ATATATATATATATACATATATATATATATATATATATATATACATATCATCATCATTCTTAAACTTCCATTTTCCATGCTTACACACACATGTATGTGCGTGTGCATGTGTGCCTGAGTACCTGTATGCACATGTACTTGTGTGTGTTTGTGACTGTATATCCTTGTCTCGTCATCATGCAGCATTGTAAACAAGCATTACTCTCATGCATACAGTGTCGCTCATTTTCAGTCTTCTGTGAAAATTTACCCAGCCACGAAATGTACTACTTTGTATGGAAATAGGTTAGGATTGATGACCAGAAAGACATCAGGTAGTAGAATATCTGCATTGATATATATTGTCTGACCCTTGCAAGCAAGGAAAATGGACATTAAAATGATGTTGATGATGATGTGCACAGAAACATGTATACACATTGATATGTAGATCTGCACATATGGGAGAACCCTGAGTTAAGGTACTCATATTAGAATCATAACATTGTAGATCCAATACCTGAAGTGGGCAGCACATTGTGTTCTTCAGCAAGGAACTTCATTTCAGATTACACCTCTCCACTGCTGGAAACTGAGAAATATCCTACTTTTGGTGTAGCCTTTTCTCCCTCCAGCTACTGCATCTTGGATGCCCCACTGAGCGAAGAGTGCAAGGACTGAGAACATGCCTGTGTTTGTGACTAAGTGAGTACAATAAACAATCAGCACAAAGCTGGTACATGAAACCAAAATATATGTCATTTGTGAGCAATGCATATAGCTAGTTAATGTGTGTACCAGTCTCCAAGAGCTTTGACTTGATTCAGTGTTAAGCATTGGAAGTCATCAAAATCTGTTTAAACAGCAGTGTAATTTCATAAGTGAAGATTAACTTCAGAGTGACCGCCTTTGCATGAAGTTGGAATCCATATGTAACAATAGATAAAAAAGCAGTGAAGTATTTACCATATTTGAAGCAATTTTTTCTCACAAAATGTCTCAAGAATATCACCCTGGATCCTATATGTGAATTTGAGCAACTTATAAACTTTAATAATTTTAAAATTTCTTTTTCTGAATATGTACTGCTGATCCTGAGACACATCTAATACCCCTGAGCATCTTCTATGTCATCAAATATGGTGGATATCTTTTCATGAGAACCAAGAAAGCAATGAAAAATATAACCTTGAAACATTGCCTACCGCACTGTTTAAAACATTTCGTTAACAGCTTACATAAAATATTTTGAAATTCAAATGTGATTATTGAAAGACATAAAACTGAGAGTACAGGAAGTTTTGAGCCATGCAGTAAACATATCTTAATGAATAGTCAGCTGTTCAACTGCAGCAGTTGTTTACGACTATCACATGGTGTTAGACAATGAAACAAACGCACACAAACATATGTGTATGCTTTTATATATCTATATATTCACACATGCGCTTATTTTGTATGTAAATCACACATACACACACATACACATGCACAAAGGAATTCTGTAATTTTCAGTCTACTAAATCCATTCATAAGGCTTTGGTCAGCCAAAAATTCCATACAAGAGAAGTGAAACTGAAACTCTGGGGTTCAGAAGCAAACTTCTTAACCACACAACCATGAATGTGTGTGTGTGTGTGTGCATGTGCACACACATACTCATGTCTATAAATAAGCATAGACAAACACACAACACTCAAATATATATAAATATATTTATACTGTGTCTATGACAGTGTGTATATGTTTGCACATATACCCAACTCTCTCCCTATATATATCTTATATATATATATATATATATATATATATATATGTGTGTGTGTGTGTGTGCATATATATGTATGTATTACCATATATGCACTTCAATAAGATGAATGGTTTTCATGCAGAACTAGAAATTAAAATGAAAATTAATATTCACAATCTAATGGGTGTTTGCTGTTTTAATGGAACTTTTGCCTGCAATATTTACAAGAATATAATTAAGTGTAACATACATTATCTAGCTTATATTCTGAAGGTACAGTCATCAGCTTGTGAGTAAATGCATATGCATATATATGCAGATATATTAGTGTGTGAGTGAGTGAATGAGAACACACACACACACACACACACACATATATATATATATATATATATGAGAGTAAATCCTAAAAAGAAAAGACAAACAACATTCCTCTGGTGTATGCTATCATCAGCAAATATGTTTTTAAGCCCTCCTACATACCATAGCAAAGATGGATCTGCATGCTAAAATACAGTTTTCTTTATATAATTCTGGATATTTCTAGACCAGTGATACTCAATCATCTTTTTACATTTGGATAACCATGATTCTTATTTTACTCTACTGGACCTCCATAGCCATTTGCTGTATATAAAAAATTCTGCTGTGTTTTTATAATGAAATATCATTAGGAATAATGTAAAAAGAGGCTTGTATGGTAAGAAACTTGCTTCCTAACTACATGATTCTGGGTTCAATCCCACTGCTTGGCACCTTGGGCGAGTGTCTTGTACTTTAGCTTCAAGTCGACCAAAACTTTGTGAGTGGACTTGGTAGACAGAAACTGAAAGAAGCCCATTGTATATATAGTATATGTATATATCTGTGTGTGTCTGTGTTTGACCCCCTTTCGTTGCTTGACAACTGGTATTGGTGTGTTTACATCCCCATAGCTTAGTAAAGAGACCAATAAAATAAGTACTAGGCTTAAGAAATAAGTCCTGAGGTTGATCTGTTCAACTAAAAACCCTTCAAAGTGGTTCTCCTGCATGGCCACAGTCAAATGACTCAAGTAAGGGAAAATAATACTGTAGAAGTATAAGCAATTTATCACACATAAGTTTGAACAAAATTTGATATGGAACCCTAAGTGTCATACAGACACCAACTGAGAACCATTGTTCTAAACCCTTACCAATTATACAACTCCACCCTATCACCTTTTCTACTCTTATCATTCCTTTTCTCAACCTTGCTACCAATTACTTCCTTCTTCCCTATTGTCTGAAATATATACTTCAATTCTCTCTCTCTCTCTCTCTCTCTCACTTAGCAACCTTCATCTTACTGCCTAAGATAATTGTCCATTTTCTCTTCTAACACCCCTCAGTTGTAGGAGTCACTTTAGGGCCTTAGGCTCAAAAACTACAAGGTACACAAAGGCAAACAAAGCAAAATAAAAAAAACTTCAGTCACTCTCTACAGTGGTTGGCATCAGGAATGGTTTTCAGCCATAGAAACCATGCTCAAGTAAGCATAGGTGTTTGTTTCAGTCTTCTAGATCACCAGCTCCTATCAAGCTGTCCAACCCACGCTATCACGGAAAATGGACGTTAGATGAGGATGGTGATGATGATGATGATGGGGATGATAATTTTTCCTTTGGATTTTCTTTTTCTTTTTTTTTTTTGTTTTGTAATAATTCACATTTTATTATGCATTTCAATGAACTTTATTAAATCTTCAACAAATGAAACAGCATCGCTATCTCAATTTCCATTTTTCTCTCCTTTGGTTGTTTCCATATAACACTAAAGGTTTTGGTGTCTAATTAAAGGAACAATTATTACAAACACTTTGACAAATGCAAAACCTATTGATTCTCTTCGCAATTTAATCTTTTAACCTTACAGCCTTCATTCTTATAGCATCTTCAGAAATATCTGCTGGTTCAATAACTCACCACGCCAATATTTCTCACTCCCACCCCACTCTCAGACACACAATCTTCTCCTACCCCCACCCACCCACAATGGCCTGCTTTTGTTTATCCATTGCAGTGACCACTGGTAATAGTGGAGCCAGTTGTGGGTAACATCAAACCATAATGGCATTTAATCAAACCTGTGTGCCAGAGTAAGACAATGGTTAGTGTTGGTGGTCATTGGGAGAGGCTGTCACTTTCAAATTACACCAGAATGGATATTTCTATTCTTTGTATTCTTCTCCATAGGAAAGTATGAAGAGACAGAAAAGGAGAGAGAGATAGATAGAGAGTGAGAGAGAAAGGAGGAATTGAGTGGGGAAAGAAGAGAGGGAGAAGAAGGGAGGGTTAGGATGCTAAAACTAAATCATTTATCATTATGGCTGAAATGGTACTGGCAGGTTTCAAAAGAGATATATATATATATACATATATATACATGCATACATACACACACATTTATGCCCATATATCTATTTATCTCTATATCCATCCATCCACCCATACATACATACATACATACATACATACATACATACACACAAACATAGATTTACATACATATGTACACACTTATATTTGTACATCTTCATGTTTATGCATGAATGTGTGTGCATGTGCAAGAAGAAATGTTAAATACTTCCCATTACTGGCCACATTAGATGCTTCAGTATTATCATACCTTCACTTCTTTATCTTTTCTCACAGGATTGATCTTCCATCCATTCACTATATTTCATTCAATCTTTCATCTATTTATTGTCTCATTAATTTAAGCCTTCCTTCATCGTATCAATATATTTCACTTAATGTTTCATTCATTCTTTTATTCAACTTCTTTCAATATTCATTCTAATATTGTTCACTCAGGAATTTCTGTATTTATTTTAATTATTTTCATTCATTTGTTATTTTCAATTTCATTCAATAACACCAGAAATTTGCTAACAGCAATTTCAAATTCTATTGATGCCATATATATATATATTTATGTAATTACTGGTACTTAGGACATGAAACAATAGCTAAAATGAACGACTAAATATTCCTGAAGAAACACAATAGTAATAGGCTGTTCAGGTTGAAATTTCAATCAATAATATATATATAGATAGATCTGAAATTTGGCAATTAATGTAAGCATCAAACTCATAAATATGTATTAATAAATATATTAATAATTAAACACTCGGTGTACACAACTGAAACAGCATCTAATTAAAACAGCTATCTATGTATTGTATTTAAAGTACATACACTGTTGACAGGTATGATGCTATGCTTTTTCTCTGAGAGAAAATCTGTCTCCAGAAACCTGATGCAATCCATGCCAGTATAGTAAAAGTGGATGTAAAAGCTGTGATGACAATGACAACATATACATTAGTTATCAATATAGCCATTTATGTATTATACTTAACATATATACATTTTTGACAGGCATGAGGCTGTGGTTTTCATTTGAGAGCAAAAAAATCTCTGTATAAAACCACAATATATATCAGAGCAAGATGAAAATCATCTCAGCATTAGAATTCCAGACATGGTTCAGCTTCCTTGAGCCCTGTTAATGATGTATAATTGATAGTATGATGTATAATTGATGGTGAACTGATATTGCAGAAAGCCAGTAAGATGAATTAGAAATTCAGTGTAAGCAACAGAAACAGTATTTACTTTAAATAGCCATCTATGTATCATACTTAATGTATATATACCCTTGACAAGCATATGATCATGTGAATAGGCATGTACATATGGCTGTGTCTCCTTGTTTAGATATCATGTGACTATTATAAATGATTGTCACTGTCATACAAGCAGTGTCATTCATTGCCAATATTCTGAGAAAACATGTCTGGCCATGGGGAAATATTACCTTGCTTGGAAACAGGAGAGGGTTGGAGACAGGAGGTGCACCAAGCCATAGGAAGTAAAAACAGTCTGACCTATACAAGCATAGAAATATGGACACTGAAATGATGATGATGATGATGAGTTTAAAATCACAGAGCCAGAAAAAAACAGTTTTTTTAAAAACAAGACTGCAAATATTTTATACCAGAAATTACCAAAATGAGTGTTCAATGCTACATACATAATAAAAGTAACTGAATTAATAAATATAAAGAACTTTTAACTAAACCAAAATTTGTATTTTATCAAATTCCAAGCTAAAATTGAAAACTTAATTTCAACATTGTTTTCTGTGTTTTTCTGTCATATTGTGAGATTATGTCATCATCAAAGTAGTCTTTTATCTGAATAAATAATATGAACTAATGGTGTCGGTAAATGTTAGACGTACACATGCAGCAGAATTCATTAAAAACAAGTTTCTTCTATCACACCACAGAGGAAAAATGGGAAAATCTCGACAGCCATTGCTTCAAAGACCATGCTTTGATGACCGCTATCTCATGCTTATATTTCTATGCTTTCAGACTATATTTTCCATCAAAAGAGAGTGAAAAAATGGATGAATAATTGTAATGAAGGGAGAAAAAAAGATCAATGATACCATTTATTGTATTAATATTTGCTTTTTCCTAGTTGTATATTTTATTTTTATTCTTGTTCTTTTAGCAACAGAATTACAAATTGCTGTTTGCACACACTTTAAACCTAGCCAATAAATTACATTTATACTACATTAATATTTTAGCTTAATACATACAGCAATAATGGTTTCTTAATAAAGCATGAAGTTTTAAAATCATGAGATAAGGCATGAATGAAAAACTATAGTGCTTGAGTCTTTCCCAAAGGCACCATAACAGCAACTGAAGTCAGTTGTTCCAACTAGGTGCTGCTTTTTCCAACTAGTAATCAACATTGAAAAGCAAATTTAATTTTCATGGAACTTAGTTCCAACACACAGTGATAATATCAATCTAGTTTGGTTTCTAACTGGGTTATATATTTATAGAAGAAAAGAAATGAAATATTTTGGTAGGAAGTGGACTGATCACAGAAGAATCACCTCTAAATGTAACAGTATTTGCTTGCTCATTCTCCTGGGGTTGAGTTCTTTGATTAAAAACCCTTTAAGGCAGTGCTCCAGCATGTCAAAATGACTGAAATAAGTAAAAGAATAAGAACAACATTATTTATTTACAACATATGTCTAAAGTATGACAAGGAAGCAAAAAGTGTTTCTCATCAAATTTTTGTTTTTTAGGTTAGTCTCTAAAATGGAAAAAAAATATTCAATGGTCAAAGACAATTAGGTGTCAGTTATTTAGATGAAGAATTTTGAGTTGTAGGGTACTATGGTGATGCATTAAATCTTCATACTTCACTTACCTGGCAATAATGCATAAGAATATGGTAGGAAAAGCAGAAGAACCAGGTGTTTAACACCACTGATTTGAAACCTTTTTGAGACAAGAATAGCTTCTAATAAATGTATTCTCCATGTATGCTTCATATTAGCATTGCATCACAACCATATCAAAGAATAACTTGGTCTGTATAACTTATTCTATCCTCCTCTAGCTTAATTTCTTCACAAACGTGTTAGAATGACAGCAACCATTAATTCTAACCCCTTCTTGTCTTTAACGTACTCAATCTCCTCAACCACAAATGGTTTATAGTAAAATCCCTATAAATAAAAGCCAAAATTTAAGAAACAACACAAAGCAAAACTAAAAAATGATGTCTTACTGAATCAAAGTTTCTTTAAATCTCTGAGGGTTTTATCACCATTAAGCCAGTTGGAATCACAATCACCCTATTAGCGCTAACATCCTTTATAACAATAGCAACAACAATACCATCAACATTACCAAGTCTGTTATTTTCTAGGGAAGAAAATTTATTTTGCCACCCATAAATAAAACAGCTGAATCTCTTAGCATTTTCTTAGCAGATATTTCACATAAATTGTTGAAATTTATTGTAAACTCGGTATACTTACTTAAGGCACGTTAACCCTTTTACAGGAATTTAAAAAATAGTAAAGATGTTAAACAAAAAATAACAAAAATACAATTATACATTGTCATGATTTAGTGTGTGAGATGGGGAGTTGTGGAATGTTAAAGAAGACAAAAGAAAAAAGAAAACCCCGGAATAGAAGGCATGCAGTCTTTTAAAAAGAGAAGCAAAAATGCCATTTACCAAATCCACAGATTTTTTCACTTAATGGTTGATAAATATGTGAACTTTATAGAGGCATGTATACAATTTTTGCATGGACAGAAATCTACTGTAGATATGCATAAGCTTAAACTATCATTTTGAAGGAATAGGACAGCTTTCTGACTTATACTTGATCTTTAAATCACCATGACAACTGAAGAAATGCTATGTGGGGAGTGGGGAGTGGGGAGCAAATGAAATATGGAACTAAAATGAAGGAGTTCAAACCTGCCACTGACATAGTATGATGATGGAAGCAAGAAATGGAATAAAAAAAGAGAAAGAGGAAGGAGAGAGAAGGTGAAAGAGCATGAATAAGATAAGAGAGAGAGCCAAAATGAAAAAGAGATGAAAATAAGAGAACAGAGATAAAAGTAAAAGAAAGAGAAAAGCAGAAGAAGAAATGGAAGAGAAAAGAATAGCGAAAGAGGTGATGAGAGACAAAGGGAAAGGTTAAACGGGAGAGAATGATAGAGAGAGGAGGAGGAATAGGAGAAAGGTAGAAAGAAAGACTAAACAAAAAGCAGATAAATAATTAAAAAAAAAACATTAGAAGGAAAAAGAAGTAGAGAAAGAAGAAAAGTGAATGAGAAAGAAGGAAGAGGAAAATGTAGGGAGTACAGGAATGAATAATTGAAAAGGCCAGTTTTTTTTTTTTAGATTTGTCTATGAGGTAATATTGATGTTTATCTTTGTTAATAAAGTTTGACTTGTTGACTCTCACTGACCAGAGTAAACATAAATGTGCAATGAGTTGGTCAAAGGTCAAAGAAGATATTTAAAGAGTGAAGCTTTATAAGTCAGGTAGATGGAGTATATAATGTTATTTATATGATGAACTTGCACCCTGGATCAGCATCTTTAAGAAGGAGGAGTTGATGTGATGAAAGAATAAAAGGGTGTGTGAATGAAAATAGAAGTGTAGGATGAATGAGAGAAAAAGGAATGTGTTTGGGACAAAATACAATAATTTACAAGAGAAAGGGAAGCATACATAGGAAAAACAGAGAATGTACACACTGTCATGTAAATATTTAGATATGATTGCAATTTAAGTTAGGTTCCATTTGTGTTTGGTCAACTCTGTTCCTTGGTATATCAGTTCAGTGTTTTGAGAAAGAGAAGTAATAGAAATTGTAGCTAATTTAACCACTTTGATACCAACCCGCCTGAAACTGCCTCTGGCAGTACAAATGTCTCTTCTTTTCAAAAGTTCTGCATTAAAATCTTCCACCAAACCTTAGTTGCAATTTATGTTACTAACACTAGCTTAATGGTAACTAAGTTATTTTACTAAATCTCTGTTATATTTAAAATTAATTGAAAGAAACACAGAGTATCTCAACAGAAATATGGTAACGAAAGAGTTAATAAGTGAATATTTTTTTTTTTTTTTTTTTTTTTTTTTTTTTTTTGATTGGAATATGAAAGTTAGGAATTTTGAATAGTCTTAATAGGGTTTTAACTAACAGAATTGTTAGCATTTCAGAAAAAAATGCTTAATAGCATTTCAACCAGTTTTTACATTCTGAGTTCAAATCCCACTAAACTCAGTCAAGCACAAGACTCAATGCAATTAACTTGTCCTTTCCCCACAAAAATTGCTGCCATTAAGCCCCTCAGTGGACTGGTATCCTGTTCAGGGGAATTATTGAGATCTTGGTCACTTATGCACTATGGAAACTGGGTATCTGGCCACATGAGTCCTAAGAACTCAACAATGAAAAACAAATAGTGTTTTAGAGCTATATTCCTGTAAACAGATATGGTGTCTATTGTTCTGTAGGGCATTTCAGTGACTTTTGAAATTAGATTATGTTGTTTTGCTGCAAAAGTACTGGATAAATGCAGTTACGTTCTCAGCATAATTTTATCCACAAAGCATTGTTATGGAGGATTTTATTGCAATTTATTACACAGTGATTAGAGAAATTATATGACCAGTGTAGTCTCTAATGAAACTTGCAGGATCAGTGACTGATGATAAGCTAATACCATGTCACTCATATTGTCACTAGCAGATGAGTACTATCTGGTAGTACATACTGTGAATTTGCTAAATGTATTAGGACATGTTGATGCAAGTAGACATAGATACCGTTTTAGCATTAAGTAGAACACCAAAGATGTGATAACTGAAAGGAGAGAGAGCAACACTAGCAGCCGTATACATACCCATACACAGTCTAACAGAGTGGACTGGATCTATCTTAAACCAAGTGCCTTCTTCAAAGACACAACATACACCCCAGTCCAGGAATCAAACCCACATCCTTATGATTAGAAGCTTAACACTTTAACAACCAGACCACATACCTTCATCCCGATATTGGAGTGTTTGCATATTATAACAAAAATTAGGCATTTACTCACAAAACTTTTAAGTGCAGAGTTAACTTTACTGTATAGAATGTTGGATAAAAATGGAAATATATAGAACAGGTAGAAGTTCATATTGGTGTTTGAAATTATCTTAAAACAAAGACAGTTCAAATATAGAAAATTATTGGAGAAATGCTTTATTTTATTTTTTATTTTTTACCCCCAAGTTTATTTTTTTACCTTTGTAAACAACTATTTGTGGTGCCACAAAGGTTGATGTAAAAAGAGAAAGATGAAAATATAGATAAACGACATAAATAAATGATGGAAATAATAATATTTTTAGTGTTGTTGTTGTTGATGATGATAATAAACATGTTAGAAGAGATACAGTTAATTTGTTTGCGTGTATGGGTATGTATACATGTGTGTGTGTGTGTGTGTGTTTACTTAGTTTAGAGTTTATGGATATATTTGTTTACATACATGTGCATATACATGTATGTATACCAAAATCACTAGACACACATATTCACAAATATACGCTTATCTATATACATATAGATACATGTACATAAATATACACATATTCCAATACACAAATACATATACATGTATGAAATCATACAAACATGCACACACATTCTTGTACAGAGCACGATATATATAGGGTATGACATAAAACTAATGTTAGAACGCTGTGTGTTTGTTCAGAGTGTGAAAGATGCATCTGTGAAGAAAAAAACTTGAAAAATGTTTATGAAATATCTGTTTGTTGTTGTGTATCAATTTTCAGAACACAGAGTATATACAGAGAGAGAAATAACAAGAGTGGAGATCTGTTCATATACAGAGAGAGAAATAACAAGAGTGGAGATCTGTTCATATACAGAGAGAGAAATAACAAGAGTGGAGATCTGTTCATATGTTTATTTCCACTCTTGTCACTATGTATATATCTTTTTCTTTCATCTTTTACTTGTTTCAGTCATTTGACTGTGGCCATGCTGGAGCACCGCCTTGAAGGGTTTTAGTCAAAAAATCAACCCTAGGACTTATTTTTTAAGCCTAGAACTTATTCTGTTCTATATTTGAGAGATGAGGAATTATGTACATTATTTACATTATTTACATTTGACAGATATTTTTCCTCACCTTGTTTGTTGTTAACACAACATTTCAGCTGATATACCCTCCAGCCTTCTTCAGGTGTCTTGGGGAAATTTCGAACCTGGGTTCTCATTC
The DNA here is from genome assembly GCF_001194135.2 of Octopus bimaculoides. NCBI lineage: Eukaryota > Metazoa > Mollusca > Cephalopoda > Octopoda > Octopodidae > Octopus > Octopus bimaculoides. The sequence goes on from NC_068990.1 coordinate 68,069,994, forward strand.
CTAAGGTATTTTTCAATGTTATTATTATTATTATTATTCAGGTCACTGTCTGGAATTGAAATCGGAATCTTGGGGTTAGTAGGCTGCGCTCTTAACGACTACGCCATATGCCCGTGGGCAATTATGGAGTGAATATAAATCTAATATTTTCCTACCCTTCCTTAATACCGGTTCCCATATGCTATTCATATCTGCACTCGATCTGCTTAGGAGGATGAAGTTAAAATAATAGACAGAGAGCACCACTGGAAAATACAAAAAAATAAAAGAAGTAACAAATATGCTAGGACACAACAACCTCCTAAGAGACCAAGTGCAGATATGAATATATGAATAGTATATGGGAACTGGTATTAAGGAAGGATAAGAAAATATTAGATTTATAAGCCCTAAAATTCACTCTATAGTTGCCCACAGGCATATGGCATAGTGGTTAACAGCACGGGCTACTAATCCCAAGATTCTGAGTTCGATTCCAGGCAGTGACCTGAATAATAGTAATAAGAAGAAGAAGATCGAAAAATACCTTAGGAATGAGAACCCAGGTTTGAAATTTCCCCAAGACACTTGATGAAGGCTGGAGAGTATATCAGCTGAAACGTGTTAACAACAGACAACATGAGGACAAATATCCATCAAATATAAATAATGTAAATAAAGAACTTATTCTATTGGCCTCTTTTGCTGAACTCCTAAGTTACAGGGACAAGTAGGGGATAAACAAAGACACATACATTCATAAATATATATATATACACACATATATGATGGGCTTCTTCCAGTTTCTGTTTACCAAATCCACTTACAAGGATTTTGTCAGCCCAAGGCCATAGTGAAAGAAGACACATGCCTATGATGCCATATAGAGGGACAAGCTTCTTAATACAGTCAAACCTATATTTGATAAATCGTATGGTATACACCAGGTAGTTTGACAATAGAACACATTCACTGGCTTAGTGTTCATTGGGTGTGTAATTAACGAGACACAGAAGACGGAAGATATGAGAATCTTAATTGATCACTACAATTATTTCAACCCATCTAGCATAGATCCCTCATGGGTGGGATACTGTACAACTGGTTTAGGTGCATCCGTCAGTGTAGATATGTCGAGACAATTGTAATGATCAATAAAACTTCTTGTATCTTCCATCTGTCATTAATATGCATATATATATATATATATATATATATATATATATATATATATATATATAAGAGCACTCTGTTGGTTACGACAATGAGGACCCCAGCTGATATGATTAATGGAACAATGGAACAGCTTGCTTGTGAAATTAATGTGCAAGTGGCTGAGCACTCCACAGACACATGTACCCTTAATGTAGTTCTCAGAAAGATTCAGCATGACACAGAGTGTGACAAGGCTGGGCCTTTGAAATACAGGTACTATTTATATTTGCCAGCTGTGTCGACTGGAGCAATGTGCAATACATATCATCATCATTGTGTCACATCCATTTTCTATGCTGGCATGGGTTAGATGGTTTGACTGAAGCTGGTAAGCTAGAGAGCTGCACCATGCTCCAGTCATCTATTTTGGCTTGGTTTCTATGGCTGGATGCCCTTCCTAATGCCAATTACTTTACAGAGTGTACTGGGTGTCTTTCACTTGTTGCTGCTATGGGTGCATTTTACATGTCAACGGCACAAGCAGAGATGTTAAATAATTAGGCTGATATATATATAATCATTTAGTAAGCACAATATATATTTATGTGTGTGCTACTATAAGTTTCATACTCAGTACAGTAATTGGACAGGCTTATCTAGTATGCCATGTGCTATCCTGGAATTGCTCACACACACACACACACGCACACACACTCACGCATACACACGCACACA
>NC_068990.1:68071872-68072640 GCF_001194135.2 Octopus bimaculoides
CACACACACACACGCACACACACTCACGCATACACACGCACACATATATATGTATGTGTGTGTGTCTATATAAAATAATAATAATCAAAATTAAATCCTGTATTTATTTATAATACTTATCTTTTGCTAGATGGAGTACTTATTTCCTTGAACCTACCAAAACTCTCTCTCTCATTCTCTTTCTCCCCCCATCCCTCTATATATATGTGTGTGTGTTTGTGTGTCTGTGTGTGTATATATATATAGAGAGAGAGAGAGAGAGAGAAAGAGAGAAAGAGAGAGAGAGAGAGAGAGACACACACACACACAGAGTTGTGAAATGGATACTAAATAACACAATCAAGGATTCCTATGTCATGGTACTATGGCTATGTCATGGTGTTGGAACGTTCTTTCATAAAAGTCACCAACCACAATCACAGAATTCATACCACAATTACCAAAACCAAAACAACTTCCAACAACCAGTTTTTCATGACATCATTCTAACGTTATGTATTTAGCATAACATTCATTGTTATTTTCTTCTTTTCTTTTTCTGCTTAGATGAGTCTCTATGCATGCTTGATTGCTTTGACAGATGAAGTGATGTGATTTCATCACAGGAATGATGAAGACTTTTTTACACTACAAATATATTAAACCATACAATGTATATATACATATGTGTTTATGTGTGTGGTGCATGTGTTTATATGTATATAAAAAACATGCACCACACACTTATACACAGTTAATTTGTTTGTATACGTGTGTGTGTATATATAT
>NC_068990.1:68072775-68074376 GCF_001194135.2 Octopus bimaculoides
ACACACACACACACACATATACAAACAAATTAACTGTAACATTTCTTTATCATCATCAACAACAACCATATTATTATTATTTCCATCATTTATTTCATTTATGTCATGTGTTTATATTTTAATCTTTTTTCCTTTTACATCAACCTTTGTGGCACCACAAACAGTTATTTACAAAGGTAAAAAAATAAATTTGGGAGAAAATCAAAAATAGAAAGGAAGATGTTTCCCAACAATTTTCTATATTTGAACTGTGCCTTTGTGTTAAGATAATTTCAAACATCACCGATATGAACTTCTACCTATGTTATATATTTCCATTTTCTGACAAGTCTATAACATATAGTTAACACTGTGCTTAAGATATTTTGTCAGTAAATGCCTAAGTAGATTTACTTTTTTTTTATATGCAAACACTCCAATACATGGACAAAAGTATGTTGTCCAGTTGTTAAGGTGTTAAGCTCCAGCTGTCACATTGTTGGTGTACTCCTGGGTGGAAGGGGAAGAATGGCAACAGAGTATATGTCTGCTTGCAAGGGGATGACAGGGAACCAAAACTCCTTGCAGTTTGCTGTGCTTGAGAAGACACATCAAGCTAAGTAAAATCAGCTAAGTATGCATACAGGCATGTCCCCTGCATCCCTCTCCAGCTGAGCATTCCTAATCTTGTGGGCGGGTGGGTGCTGGTGCTACATAACAAGCACCTGTTACAGTGCCATGTAAATGCACCCATGCTGGTGCTGTATAAAACAAACCAGTACACTATGCAAAGTGGATGGTGTTAAGAAGGGCACCCAGCCATAGAAAATATGTCAAAACAGACACATACACCTCTTCAGCTAGTCAGCTGCTGTCAAACCGTCCAACAAATACCAGCATGGAAAATAGACATTAAATGATGATGATGTAAATACATTGTATTTACTTGCTAGTGACAGGTATGGCTAAGGATTTTTTGAATCTGTAACTGTTTATAATAATAATAATGAGCTTAATATATACAGGGCTGAGGTGCACTACAATTCACCAGGAAAAACTAAAAGAAGGGACAGAAAGTAGCTATATTACAGAACAACAAAAATACATGCACAGGACACAAGATAAAACAAAAAACAACAACAGAAAACTGAACATTGAAAGAACCATACAGAGGAAAAGGTGCATAAATACATCAGGAGAAGTGCTGGCAAATTTCAGGAAGCATGGAATTTATGAAGGATGCAGTGTCCTGACAACAAACAACTGATACAGCTAGTTTATTCCATGTTTTGACAGATCTCAGAATGCAAAAAAGTGTTTCCATGAATCATGGGTGCTGCACTGGTTTTTCTTTTATTCTTTTATTTCCTTCAGTTATTTGACTTCAGCCATGCTGGAGCACCATCTTTAGTCGAAGAAATCAACCCCAGGACTTATTCTTTGTAAGCTTAGTACATAGTCTATCATCTCTTTTGCCGAACCGCTAAGTTATGGGGATGTAAACACTAACATCGGTTGTCAAGCGATGGTGGGGGGGACAAACACAAACATATATGTATACGTGTGTGTGTGTGTGTGTGTGCGTGTGTTGGGCGTCCTTCAGTTTCTGTCTGCCAAATCCG
>NC_068990.1:68074386-68075780 GCF_001194135.2 Octopus bimaculoides
GTAAACACTAACATCGGTTGTCAAGCGATGGTGGGGGGGACAAACACAAACATATATGTATACGTGTGTGTGTGTGTGTGTGTGCGTGTGTTGGGCGTCCTTCAGTTTCTGTCTGCCAAATCCGCTCATAAGGCTTTGGTTGGCCCGGGTCTTTAGTGGAGGTCACTTACCCTGGGTTCCACGCAGGGGGGGGGGGCCTGGTCCCATGTGGTTGGGGTACAAGCTTCTTACCAACAGCCATGTCTGTGCCTATTGTGCATGTTTAATATCTTCTTACAGTAAGGTCCCTGTTCCTGCCTCTCTTTCCTCATCTGGCATAAAGTCATCTCCCTCAATACTCCCTTGGTTGAAGAATACTGTATAGTGGTTACTGTATGCTGTATAGTGGAATACTGTATACTGTATAGAAGAACACTGTATACCTGGTTATCTTGCTAGAGCCAGTGTCACACATAAAGCACCCTGCACACTCTGTAATAAAGTGGTTTGCATTAGGAAGGGTGTTCAGCCATACAAACTAAAGCAGAGACATACACAGATTTCAGTAAATCCTCTGTCATTATTTGACAAGGTAATCTGCTAGACAGCATAATACAATATCTCCACTCCCTCAATATTCACAACTATGATAACCCTTAGTTTGGTGCTATGACTTCCAACACAATTCTACAGTACTCTACTTGCATACATACCTAGACATACATATGCATACATATATGCATGTATGTATGTGTCTGCTTTATTTGGATCTGGTCAAAGAAATTTATATGTTTAGCAGTGGCACTGTCACAGTTTATATATACATATGAGTAAACTCTGAAGCTGGATTTGAACTTGCATCGTATACTTAGCTCATTTGTGTTACTTTTTATGATGGCAACTATTCAGCAAATGTCACTTTAATAAAACTATCTATGTGTGGTTTAATTAGATATTGACAGCATTATTACATGTCATTCTTTGTGTCTACCTTTCTCTCTTTCTCTTGCTTTCATCCCTCCCCTACACAACACACACACACACTTTCTCTCTCTCTCTCTCTCTCTCTCTCTCTCTCTCATCATTTTCTTTGTCCTAATTCTTTTGATTAACAGATCCTAATTTGATATATTGGCAAAATCCTGCGTAATTAATTAATTATTTGCATATTAATATTAATTATATACTTCAACCAATGCCAGCATAGTAGAGTGGATGCTAAAATTGATGATTATAATGATGATAATAATGAGAGGAGGAGGAGGAGGACTATTTATTCCAGGAATATATGTAATCAAATAATCTCACATTTCTCTAACAATTCATAAATTGAAAAGTATAGAAAACAATTATGCTATATGTGTGGGTGTGCTTATAAATGTATGTGCATATATGACCACATATGTAGCTAAATG
>NC_068990.1:68076341-68079516 GCF_001194135.2 Octopus bimaculoides
TGGCAAATTTTCAAGAAGAGGGGAAATGAAAATAATGTTTTTTACAAAAATATAAAAAATATATAAAAAAATAAATATACCAATACGTTATATTGTCTTTGAGTTTTTAAAGTTCAATGGTAATCCATGTAGATAATTGTTAGATAGATTAGGATGCATGGAATTAAGAATGGTGTTGTGTTTAAAAAAAGCTGAGAATTTATGTGTTAAACAGGAAGTGTGTGTAAGGGAAGACAATTCTGTGGGTTTTATACTCTTTAGTTGGAGTTCTGGACTCTTTGTCAACAGGAAGTTTATGTCTGTTTTTAGAGAAACAAGAAGTAAATTTATATGTATTTCAATGGGTAAGTGAGAGAGGGGAATATGGTCACCGAGGGGTTTGTATGTTAAGAAGCATTTGGAATTTCTCTATAAAAAAATTCTCCTTATTGATTCTTTCTTGTGAAGAGATTCTGTCTTTACATTGATAGAAAGGGAATATAAGGAATTTAGGGTTTTTAACAGGGTTGGACATGTGTGGCTGTGGTCTCACTTTGGTCGCTGGGTCTTCTCTATCACACGGTATCTCCAAAGGTCCTGGTCTCCTGTCATTGCCTCTGTGAGGCCCAATGTTTGAAGGTCATGCTTCACCACCTCATGCCATGTCTTCCTGGGTCTACCTCTTCCACAGGTTCCTTCTACAGTTAGGGAGTGGCACTTCCTCACACAGCTGTCTTCATTCATGCATAACACATGACCATACCAGTGCAAACGTCTCTCTTGCACAATACATTTGCTGCTTCTTATGCCCATATATATATATATATATATATATATATATATATATATTCTATCTTGTTTCAGTTATTTGACTGTAGCCATACTGGGGAACCACTTTGAATGGTTTTGTAATAAAAAAAAAATTGACACCCAGGACTTCCTTTTTTAATGTTAGTACTTATTCTATCGGGTTCTTGTACCAAACCGCTAAATCATGGAGATGCAAACACACTCACACCAGTTGTTAAATGGCAGTGAAGATTCAACCATAGATACAAAGGCGCACACACACACACACACACACACATGTAGGATGTCCAAAAAAATGTATACACACTTTAAATACTTATAAAGTAGGTGTTTATTAAAATACATTTCATTTTCAATATTTACTAGAATCTACATATTTTATTTTACTGTTTTATCAATGCCTGTTTTCAAAATGACATCTGTTCTGGTCTAGGCACTACTGACAACTCAAAGCAATGGATTCACAAACATCATGCAACAATTAGTTTGCTATTTGTATGCATTCTTGTTCAATGTCTGCTCTCAAATCAGCAACTAGACTTTGTCTTTTAGGTATAAAATAAAAAAAGTTTAGTGGTGTGAGGTCCGGTGAATGAGGAGGGTATTCAATGAAACCCCTTCATTCAATCCACCTGTTTAGCAAGATCTTGTCAAGGAAGGATCTAACATTGCAATGGTAGTGTGAGGATGCCCCATCTTACTGAAAATAAAAATCCTCATCTTCAAAGTCTTCTCTAATGCTTGGCATGAGTGATGCAGCAAGTTCAAGTAAATGGGACCAGTCACAGTAGCATAAAAAAAGAATGGTCCACTTAATTCTCTTGATCATAAACCACACCACAGTGTAACTCCTGGTAAATTATCATGGTATTCCACCATAACATGTGGATTCTCAGGTCCCCAGTAGGTGCAATCATGGCAGTTAATTGAACCAGTTAATCTGAATGTGGCCTCATCACTCCACACAGTCTTTGTTGGAAAGTGTGCATCTTCTACACATCGTGCCAAGTACCACTTGCAACGCAGCACTCTTCAGTCAGGATCATCATCATTAATGGCATGGACTAATCTTGGAACATATCTTTTCCATTGATAAAGCTTCAAAATGCATTGGACAGACGATTTTGAAATATCTACCTCATGATTCTCTTGCCACACAGATTTTCTTGGACTTTGGTGATACATTTCCAGCACTCCTTCCTGCTTTGTGAGGGTTGTCGATATTCGTAGTCTTCCAGAACGCTTCTCGTGGACATTCTGAACAGTTCCATCGGTTTCAAATTTGAGTGATGGTAAGTCACATTGGTGAATCTGTTTGAAACTCCCGCCTAAACTGTCTTTACACTTCAACTGTGTTTTCACACTTCCAGTAGCATTTTACAATGGATTTCCTTTGTTCAAAGCTAAGTTTGACTGCCATCATTAATTCCAATGCATTTCATTTGGAGAGAACAAACATTGAGCCATTGAGCTGCTAAATTGTGAATTCATTTTTTGGGGGACACCCTGTAAATATATATATATATATATATATATATATATATAGAGAGAGAGAGAGAGAGAGAGACACCAATCTTCTTTCAGTTTCCATCTACCAAATTCACAAAGATTTGGTTGGCTTGAGGCTATAGTAAAAGACACTTGTCAGAGGTGGCACACAGTGGAACTGAACCCAAAACCATGTGGCTGGGAAGAAAGCTTCTTTCCACATGTGCCTGTACCTATATATATACATAAATTCTTGGGGTTAAACTGAAAAGAGAGTAAAGGTTTTCTGAAGCATAAGTAATTACTGACAAAAATATACATAATATATTGGAGGAATATTTACTGTATGAAACTCATAGCAACAGATGATCTTTATTTGATAATACCAAACATTTCTCCATGGCCCCTAGTATCTCCTTTGTTGCTAAGGGCTGCTTTGTAGATGTTTAAAGAACATGTTAAATATTAAGGATGTTAAACAGACAATAATGTCTATAAAAAAATAAAAATGCCTTGAAACAATTGATTCCCATTGTAACTGCATCGCTTTCATGAATAAATTTGTATATTGAATTAGAATTATTTTATTATATACAGTTGTTTCTTACTGTAAAACTGGAGAAAAATATATTTGCATGTAATTGTGTCTTCATAGATAATTATATATGCATACATCTAAACATTGGCATCCTTCAGCATTTTGGAATATCTTTAGAGAATGTATACAAAAGTGGCTGTGTGCATATACATATATGCATATCTAAATCTATCTACATATATATATACACACACACACACACACATATATATGTATGTACATATATATATGTGTGTGTGTGTGTGTATCAATATATGTGTGCATATGTATATGTATGTGTGTGTGCATGCTCATATATAT
>NC_068990.1:68079562-68086342 GCF_001194135.2 Octopus bimaculoides
ATATATGCATGCATTCAAACTGGCATATCACTCTTATAGCTTTAAAAGAGTTAATTTTCTAAATTATTTTTCATCAACTCAATATACAATTATGTATTCATAGAAGTTGATTTTGTGCAGAATGTTAAACACAAACATGTATACATTCACACAGCACAAAGTAGAAATATGCATACTTTTATCACTACGTGTGTGGGTGTATGCTGAGATGTGCACACAAGTGTGTAAACAGCCGTATATGTGTATGTGTGTATGTGTGCGTGCAGGTGTATGTGAATATGTTTGAATATGCGTAACAAATGTGCAAGATTGTGTAAATATTTATTTCTGCATCTCCTCTACCTTTTGTGATTAAACACTGAAAATTCAAGGATATTACATGAAACCATTTCCGCTTGATTCATTTTGAAATGTCAGTGAGATATCAATTTGCAATAAATTTACAATATGCAGTTGCAAAACTGGCTTTAAGTACTTCTCAACTTCCTGGCCAACATTTTTCTTTCTGTTTTACTATTTGTCATCTGAACAACTATAATTATCAAGTAATTGTGGAAATAGTGATAGCAACAGAAATTTGTAGTGATGGTGAAAAGAAACGGTAATGCTATTGATAAGAGATAGAGTGGTGGTGGATTTCATTAAAACGGCAGCAGTAAATACAATAGTGAATTTTCCAACAATAGCAAATTTTGTAGTGTTGGTGGTTGTAGAATAGGGTATTGAATTACTGATTAGATTTTCACGTGTTTCCAGATATGACACTTAATGTAAATTGGACAATAAATTAGGTGTATCTTCCTCATCACTGCCACCATTTTTTTTTTAATATCAGTATTTTGATGCAAGTGAAGTCATGTAGCCTAATGGTTAAGCTATTGCACTCACAAGTGAAAGATCTTGGTTTTGATTCCCAGACATGGTAATGAGTTATATTCTTGAGCAAAACATTTCTTTTGACTCAGTTTACCCAGCTCCAGTTCACTCAACTGTAAGTGAGTGAGCTTGCATCCCATTCAGGAGTGATGTTTTGATCTTTGTCACTTATACACCAAGGAAATCAAGTAACCAATCCTATGAGTCCTAAGACTTCAGATGCTAATCTACAGGGTTATCTTTTATCTTTTATCTTTCTCTTTTAGTCATTAGACTACAGCCATGCTGGGATACTGCCTTGAAGAATTTTTTGCCAAATGAATCAACCCCAGTACTTTTTCTTCTTTTAAGCCTATTAGTCCCTGTTGCTGAACTGCTAAGTTATGGGGGTGTAAGCACACCACCACTGGTTGTCAAGCAGTAGTGGGGGACAAACAAAGACACAAGCACACACACACACACACACACACATACGCACACATGTGCAATGGGCTTCTTTTTGTTTCCATCAACATCCACTCTCTTTAAAGCTAGACACAACCTCCATCTTTTTAAAGCTAGGCACAACCTCCACCTTCTTAAAAGCTAACTAATGTCCTTATCATAAATTCAACAAACATTAACACATTCCTATCAATGATACTTTCATGTATATTATCTTATTTGGATCTGCTATTATAACAACTAAAATATAAAGGTTACATATTTCCACAGCAAAATACAAAATGTCTTCACAAGACCAGTTATGTCTTTTCTTCAACAATAATCTCTACTGGAATCCTTAAAGACTTGACTTACACTTCAGACTAGTCCTTACCCATTACTATGCTGCCAAGTAACGACCTAGTGAAGATGAAATAGATCATTCAGCAGAAGTCTATAACAATGGTCATACTGATATGCTCAACAGCAATCTGTCTTTTTTTTCTTTTTTTTCATTTATCTTTTGTGCTCACTCTCTCTCACTGTATATCCCTCTCAGCAACAACCAGTCATTATAGTGAAGGTCTTTCTTGAAAGACTGTGTTGTGTTTTTTTTATATGTTGAAAGACATAGAAACACACAGAGAAATACACACATGCACAAACAACCAAAAAGATTGCCATATGCATCATAAAAATACATATAGTCAGTTTTCTGAAGTTTGTGTTGTGTTGAGACCTGCACTCAAAATTCCTGCATTTTTAGTCAAAACTTGTTAGCTACTATGGTGATAATACTACCTATCTATCTATTACACACACACTCTCTCTCTCTCTCTCTCTCTCTCTCTTTCTTTCTTTCTCTCTCTCTCTCTCTCTCTCTCTCTCTCTCTCTCTCCTTCTGTATTTCTCTTTCAACAGCAACTTTTCTCCTCCTCTTCTAAATATACGTTTTGACAGGAGTTCCTCTTCTTTCCTGCCTCTAACAGATGTTGTGATGGACACACAGTGATCAGCTTCTCTTTTGTAATATAAGATTAATGATTGTGGGTTTTTAAATATTTTTTATAATGTATTCAAAAAATATTATTCACCAGGTCCAGCAAATTGCCGGACCTTCTAGCTACATTGTTTTTGCTCCTATAATCTTTCTTTCTCTCTCTCTTTCTTTGTGTTAGTGTAGACAGATAGACACCAACAAATCATGTGTTACAGCAAAAGAGGCTGATCACAATATCAGTGAAATAGAAGACTATTAATATATAATACATGCTAGAAGACTCCAAGTGGACATGATGGGAATGTTCCATGCTTGTAATTATCATCATCATCCTTATCATTTGATGTTCACTTTCCATGCTGGCATGGGTTAGACGGTTTGACTGAAACTGGTAGGCCAGAGAGCTGCACCAGGTTCCCGTCTGATTTAGCATGGTTTCTACAGCTGGATGCCCTTCCTAACGCCAACTACCCTGAGAGTGTAATGGATGCTTTTAACGTGTCACCAGCATGGATGCCATTTACATGATGCCAATAAAGGTCATGACTATGATTTCATGGTGCCATTTACATGACACTGGCCACAGCCATGACTATGGTTTCACTTGGCTTGACAAGTCTTCTCAAGTACAGCATTTTGTCATGGTCTCAGTCACTTGAATCACCTCCATGGGGCTCATCATTCAAAGATCATGCTTTACCACCTCGTTCCATGTCTTTTTGGGTCTACTTTTTCCACAGGTTCCCTCCACAGTTAGAGATTGCCACCTCCCTATTTAAATATATCTCTTAGAGCCATTGATCCTCCTGCTAAAAGCTGTACCAATTTTTGTTCTGAAGAATTTATCTAATCCTTGTTCTGCAAACACTGTGTCCTAATCCCTAAGCTATGATTCTCAAAATCAAAACCTGATAATTCTTGGAATTCATGGAACATCCAGCATTTGATCCATTTCAACTATGCTAAGGCAACACACAATTGAACCATTAATATTCTATGAGAAACAATTCCAAGATCAAAAATGTCGGTGTTGTATGTCAAACACATAAAGAGACAAAAGAAACGGTTTTTAAAACTGAATGAAATAAATATTTAAATATTTAAAACAAAAATTTCTGAGAGACAGAGAGAGGAGGAGAGAGAGAGAGAAAAAGAGATGTAAAAGTGAAAATAATTATTTACATCGCAGTTACTTCTATTTTTAATGTCACATCTATGTGTTAAAAAGATATTTAGAAAACAGATAAAATGAATACATTTTGGAAATTAATTACTGGAAAAAAATCTTAAAATGTTCAAAGGTTATTGCAGAATTTGTGTAGAATGTGATGACATTATGTAAATGTATATAAATTGAAGTGAAAAAGAAAAAGAAATGCCAGATGTACTAAATAGTGTTGGATGGAAGAGATGAACATTTCAGATGTCATGCAGATAAGGAGAGACAGAGGAAAGATGTGAATATACTCAGAGTAAAAGTATAAATAAATTGCTACATACATATATTAATCTCTCTCTCTCTCTCTCTCTCTCTCTCTCTCAAACTAAATACATTTTGTAGGCTACATATTAATATCTTGATATCACATATAAATATCTAAGTATTGAGATATATATAGATATTTATGATATATTTAAATAAATGCTCATACTAATATATATTTGAATAAATTTTCATCTCTGAATCAGACACACACACACACACACGTGTAAATACCAAAGTACAAGTTATCTATTCCAAAGAATGTATCATAGTGAATAATAATAATGTTTCAGATTTTGGAGCAAAGCCAGCATTTTTGAAGTGAGTTACATTTATCAATTACATTGATACTCATACTTGATTGGTACCTTATTTTATCGACCAGAAAAGGAAGAAAGGCAGAGTCAACCACAGAGGAATTTGAACTCCAAACATGAAGATCCAGAAGAACTGCCAGTTAACATTTTGTCCAACATGCTAACGATTCTACCAGCTCGCTGCCAACATTAACTAATAATAATAATAATAATAATAATAATAATAATAATAATAATAATAAGACATTCCATAAATAAGTGGCAGACAGTGCTACAGCTACAAACAAAGGAGGGACTCATAAAAACCAAAGCCATCCCCATTAGAAGAGGAATATTCCAGGGAGACATACTCTCTCCACTCCTTTTCTGCTTGGCACTGACACTTTTATCTGACATGCTAAACAGAACTGGATGCAGATTCAACTGTTACGGCAAAACAATCAGCCACCTCTTATATATGGATGACCTAAAACTGTATGCTACAAATAATAAACAGCTGGAAACATTACTACAGACAGTACATTGATTTACCAAGGAAATAAATATGAAATTTGGCTTAGGAAAATGGGCCAAAGCAACCTTGAAAAGAGGAAACCTTGTTAAGAGTAGCAACATTACACTAGACAAAGCAAATGAAATAAGAGAATTAGACCAAAGCCAGACACACAAATATTTAGGAATCAATGAACTAGGTATGATACAACACACACAAATGAAAGAGAAAAAAAAATACAATAGGTTAGTTAGATTAATACTGAAAACAGAGCTCAACGTGAAAAACAAGATAATAGATATTAACACTTTAGCTGTCTCAGTTATAAGTTACAGCTACAATATGACAATACAATATGACAATATATGTTACAGCTACAATACAACTGGACTCTAAATGAACTAATCAAAATAGACAGAGAAACAAGAAAAATAATGACAGGATTTAGGATGCACCAACCAAAATTTGACACGGAAAGGTTATATATACAACGTATATATGGTAGAGACCTGATACAGCTAGAAAATTATTACAAAATAACCACCATAGGACTACAAAAATACCTACTTCAGAAGCAAGGAAAAACTAATAAAAATACCTACAAAACACGAACAAACCAAAAAAAACCGTTTTCAGTCTTTAAGGAAGCTAACAAATACAAACAAGAAGTCATACAACCTAACAACTATGAAGAAAAAGAAGAAACAACAAAAGCTGAAAAACAAATGAAATCCAAACTAAAAATAGAACAGCAATGAATCGTGATAAAATGATGGCAAAAAAAGCCCCTTCATGGCAAATATTGGGTTAAACTAAATGCAAAAGAAAGACAATGCAAAATCTCAACAATGGTTGAGACACTCAAGACTCAAAGCAGAAATTGAAGGATTTTTAATGCATCACAAGACCAAAGCTTCCCCATCAGAAATTACTAAAAACATATAATGTAAAGAAACATAAGTAACTGCAAAATATATGAAGATGGACAAGAAACATTAAATCATATTGTCTTTGGCTGCCCAGTCCTGGCTAAGAAGGAATATATTCATAGACATGACAGAGTTGGGACTTACATAGGCTGGAAGCTATGCCAACACTATGGAATAACAACAGAAAAAATAGATGGTATAGGCACACATCAGAAAAGGTAACAGAAAATGAGAAAGCAACAATACTATGGGATATGTCAATACACACAGATAGAGGAATTAAGGCCAATAAGCCAGATATAGTTGTCAGAGATCATGAAGAAAAAAAACGCTTTCTGATTGACCTATCAATACCAACAGATGACAGTATGTCTCTAAAAGAAATGTTCAAAATACAAACACCTGGAAATAGAGTTAACTCGAATGTGGAATCTAAAAACAGAAACAATTCCTATCATAATAGGCGCATTAGGTATGATAAAAAAATATTCAGACAAATACATAACAAAAAACACCAGGACTAACAAATATATATATATATATATATATAAAACATACAGGAAATAGCACTACTAGACACTGTGCACATCCTACATAAAACACTTTCAATACAGTAACTATAAGGGCATCACAACAAACTACACCACATACTCAAGGCACACAGAGCTGCACTTCGTAGTACAGTGAAAGCACGTAATAAAAATAAAACTACTGAATAATAATAATAACAATAATAATCGTATAGGTGCAAACTCAGAACATGAAGATAGACAAAATACTGCTAAGCATTTCAGCTGGCATGCTAACGGTTCTACTATCCCACTGCCTTACTTTAATAATAATAATAGTGATAATCCTTTCTGCTATAGACACAAGGTAAGGTAGTTGTAAATTTCTCAATAGTTTAGGGTAGGTGTTTTCTTTCTCACCAATCAACTGATTTCCAGTACTGTAGATAGTTTTTCTTCTCTCTCAAATCTCTATGTATTTTATATATATGTATTTTATTGAACTCTTTACTGGAATATTTCACCAGTACTCTTTCATACTATGAGTGGTTATGGCCTCTACAACACTGTGGGTACTCATACCTTTTGCTTCAGGGTTATTCTTCTGAAAGATTTCATTGTACAGTGTCTTGGCTATAACATCATGTTTCATCGTTAGATAATAACACAATGACAAATTTGTATAACTGTTTATGATGTGGTTGATAGCTTCAGGGTTACCTACACAAAGTCTGCATTACATTTGGTATT
>NC_068990.1:68086998-68096668 GCF_001194135.2 Octopus bimaculoides
GCTTGTACGGGTGGCACATAAAAGACAC
This sequence comes from Octopus bimaculoides, assembly GCF_001194135.2. Classification (NCBI taxonomy): domain Eukaryota; kingdom Metazoa; phylum Mollusca; class Cephalopoda; order Octopoda; family Octopodidae; genus Octopus; species Octopus bimaculoides. The sequence continues at coordinate 68,087,027 of NC_068990.1, forward strand.
CATTTCGAGCGTGGCCGTTTTCGTGGGGGTGACACGTAAAAGCACCCACTACACTCTCTGAGTGGTTGGCGTTAGGAAGGGCATCCAGCTGTAGAAACTCTGCCAAATTAGATTGGAGCCTGGTGTTGCCATCCGGTTTTACCAGTCCTGAGTCAAATCGTCCAACCCATGCTAGCATGGAAAGCGGACGTCAAACGATGATGATGATGATGATGATGATATACACATATATAAATAAACCATAAAATGTCAGGAGACATGAGAGATGATTACATTTATTTAACCACTTGTCATCCTTAAGTTTATAGCGATTTCACAGCCTTCCTCATGTCGAAATAATTTCAGTGTGGAATAAATCATGTTTACATGTTTGCATTAATATGCATGCTATGCATTATATATTTGTATATTCACAAACCAATCCAAATAAAGAAAGGTAGATCATCAAGCCACCAGAATATCATGGTTACATCAACAATACAACTAAGTATTCTTTTATTTGTTTCAGTTATTTGACTGTGGCCATGCTGGAGCACCGCCCGTAGTCGAGCAAATCAACCACAGGACGTATTCTTTGTTAGCCTAGTACTTATTCCATTGGTCTCTTTTGCCGAACTGCTAATTACATGGACATAAATACACCAGCATCAGTTGTCAAGTGATGTTGGGGAAGCAAACACAGATACACAAACATACACACACACACACACACACACATATATATATATATAAATATATACACTATGGGCTTCTTTCAGTTTCCATCTACCAAATCCACTCACAAGGCTTTGGTCGGCCCAAGGCTATAGTAGAAGACACTTGCCCAAGGTGCCATGCAGTGGGACTGAACCCAGAACCATGTGGTTGGTAAGCAAGCTACTTACCACACAGCCACTCCTGCACCTGCATATATACAAAATTTCCTTAACAAAAAACAACACATCTTTTTATTTTTCTGATCAAACCAAGCTTATTACTGGCTTCCATACATTATAATATATAAAGACAAAATTTTGTATGTATACTTAGAATTGTGTCTTTGGTGTAACCATGAGGTTCTGGTGATCTGACAAGATACCTTTATTTACATTGATTTGTGGATATATTGTAGAATGCAAAGATGCAAACATAATTTATTCCACACTAAAATTATTTCTCCATAAAGAATGCTGTGAAATGGCTATAATCCGAAGACTGTCAAGTGTTTCAAGAAATATATTCATCTCTTGTACTTATTATGCTTTATCCTCATAAAATAATTTCATTGATTGGATTTTCTGGATTTAGCTGCATGGACACTCTGCATTACACTTCTCTGCATTGGGTTACTTTGTTGTCTGATAGCCAAGTCCATTACAGAAGTTTTCTGTGATAGTCACACAATTCTCTGAATCCATATATTGCACAAAAAAGTTTGTGTGCGTGCATGCATGGTTTTTTTTCCCAACATTTTCTGGTTTTGTATGTCAATTGTGTCTACTTGTTAATAACTTAGTAGCTTTTGTTGCAGAAACTACCAAGTTCAACAATATTGCCAGAAGGTATCAAAACTGTGATATTCCGTCAACAACTGACAATGGATTAAGTGTGTTTGCATTCAGTTTGTGTGTTTATATGTGTAAATGCATATGAGTATACATATCATATATGTGTGTGCATGTGTTTGTGTGTGTGTGTGTGTGAAAGAGAGTTTATATGACACCAGCCTAGAAGAAATAATCTTTTAAGTCTTGAAATTTACCAATGCAGCAAGTAGACGAAATAAGAAGCAGACTGAAATAGATACTAGGGTCATAATTTTAAACTAAACCCTTCAAGGTGGTGCCTAAGAATGGTTACAGTCTTGTTACTGAAACCACTGAAAACCACTAAAATAACAAAAGGAAGTAGTTTTACATGCATATATGATAACATGAACATCTTCATATATAACAGATATCATTTGTAAGTGCAGTTATATTGATATTACTAAATATATGGGTATGAGTATAGTAATGGAATCCTCAAACAAAATATTAATATTTAGTATAAAAGCATACATACAAAATATATATATTCATACACACACACTCACATATATACAAGTGTGTGTGGGGGATTTCACTTATGGTGGCATGGTAGAGTCCTAACTGTATTCAATAGTGCAGAGATCACTAATGGCTCTGATATTAAAAGCATAAAGTTATGATATTGAAAATCAGTTAACAGCTAATAGATTAATATTTATATGTGTGAATATTATCCAGAGATTTATGTTAGATTTATCTAAAATTCACGATATTACTTCCCTTTGTTCTTAGTTTTCTTACATCTTCACTTAATGCGTGAGTGTATGTGCACTTATATATGATCCTATGAAACAGAGTGGTGGACTTTGTTTAAGTATATAACAATAATTTTATTGGTTTTTGCAATAAATGTGCATACTTCTGTACCTATACTTCTTTTGATAATGCAATCTTCAGGTATGATTTCCAAGTACAAGAGCACCACATAAAGATACATACACACATATTGATGGAATATTTCCAGAAGAAACATGGTAAGAGATTGCTATTCAACAAAAAATACTCTTAAGCCAGTTTCTTGGTAAGGAGGTCACATCTGAGAAAAAAGCAGATTGGATTAAATTGAGAGTACAATCTAACTTTATTCATTTGTTTTAATCTGTATCATCATTCTAAGGTTCTCAGTCATTTTCTATTTATGGACCCCTTTGATTACTATTGTATTTTGGTGGATCTCCACACTTATTCTATGTTTAAAAACTAGTTTTATAGAAACTTCTTACAAACTTCCTATTTTGTTTTCCACATTAACTTGTGCAAGTTGAACTATGTAAAACATTCAAGAAAGAAATCTAGCTGTTTCTCTCAATAAAATACATCTAAAGCAAAATCTTTTTTTGTGGCCCCATTAATATATTACCATGGGTCCTCACAATTTACTATTTTTCTTGCATGGTCCCCAAAAATCTTATATGGACCACAAGGAGTCATATGGATCTCAGTTGAGAAGCACTTAGACACAAATGCATGTTATTGAAGCATTCTTCTGCAGACTCATGTTCTTCTGGTCGTGAGCACTTACTAGTTCTTCTGCAAGCTAGGAGCTAGTAGACAATTTCCAGTAGACAGAGAATTGTCGACAAAGTTTATTATTTGTTGCTAAGTGCAGAATAATAATCGTTCAATGAAACTAGTGCACACACACACTTTCATAAGTATGTAGCACAAAAAGATATCACAGTCTTTCCCAAGTCATAGGCTTATAAAGCTGGTTTCCTGGGGTCCGTGTTGTATATATTTCCCAACTGGATAAGATAAGATTCTGGTCTGTCACAGGATTGCTCACTTTTGCCAACAGAGTGGACTGCAGTAATATGAAATGAAGTGTTTTTGTCAAGAACACAACACATTGCCCAGTCCTGAAATCAAAACTACTATCATATGATTCATGGGTGTAACACCCCAACCATTAAGCCACACACACACACATGTTAAATTGAGCTGTGCAGCAACATATTGAAACAAAACTGCAAATAGTACATCTTTCTTGAACTGCTCATGCTTGATTTGATTTCATTCAAATTCCATCTTCCCATCATGTTCTGCATTTCTTCTTGATGAATGATCCAGAGCAAGATTTTCACATCTATTTTCCAAGAATTCATCCTTCTCCAGTGTATTTTTGATACAGGCCTTATACCTTAATTTCAGTTTGTGTGAAGGTCTTTTACTCTGAGATAACTTACCATATGTCAGATCACACCTAGTGCAACTTGTAGCATTTAACCCAGTATAACCTGTCGCATGGTTGAGTTGTTGGGGATTAAACCAGTAACCCTACCAAGGAGGGTGGATTTCATTGTACACCCTGCAGGATGAGATGCAAAACCTGTAGAGTCAATAGCCATTCAACAGCTGGGAGTCAGAGACCTCCGAGTCGTGTTTAAATGTTTCTCTTGGAGAAAGAAAACTCTAATGTAACACCTGCAACTTCACATACATACATACATACACACATATACTACATACAGCCATACATACACACATACTGGTACATGTACATACACACTCAAATAAACAAACACAAACATATGTACATTATATGCACAATACACACATATACAAAACACATATACATGCATATGTTAAGTAAACATTGGCTTCCTTAATAAACTAGAAATTTTATTTAATCACTGAAGCTGAAAATTTGTTTCAAGTGTAAAATCAGGTGCAACTCAATAATAAGGTGAATAATCTTTCCTAATACATCCCTCCAAGGAAGGAACCTACATACAAGAAATTATTGGTTTCTGAAGAAATAGAGAAGTAAAGATATTGTAGTGTTTCAAGACTTTCATAAGAAATTTCAAAACTTTCATAATAAGTAAAAAGTAAGTTATAATAAAATAATACATAAATTAAAAATAATATGTGAATTCCAACAGTTTTGTTTTTCTTTATAATCCCCATAATTTCAAATTCAAATTTGTAATCCTGCCAAATATTATAAAGAAATGACTATCTTTCTTGTAATGGCTGCAACCAGCAGAGGAAGCATTAGTTGATTACAGAACTTGACTGGTACTTTAATCTGCCAATCTCAAAAGAATGAAGGGCAAAGCTGATCTCAGCAACATTTGAACTCAGAACATAAAGAGCCAGAAAAAATGCTGCTACGTATCTTAGCCAACATGCTAATGATTCAGCTAGCTCACAACCTTAACGATAATGGTTTCAAATTTTGGCACCAGGCCAACAATTCTTGAGGAGGATGCAAGTCAATTACATTGACCCCAGAGCTGAACTGGTACTTATTTTATTGACCCTGAAAGAATGAAAGACCAAGTCAACTCCAGCAGAATTTGAACTCAGACTGTAAAGTCGAAAGAAATGCCACCAGGCATTTTGTCTGAGGCAGTAACAATTCCACCAGCTACTGCCTTAAACAGCCTAAATAACAACAACAATGATAATAATAATAATGAGCTTATTGTATACAGTACTCAGGTGCACTACAATTCACTTGAAAACAGAGACAGAAAGCAGCAATAAATCAAGTAAAGAAAGACCACAGCAAAAGTCAAAAGTGTGTGCATAGTTCACTGAATAAAACAGAAAAAGACAGAAAGAGTGAAAAGTAAAAGAGTTGTAAAGAGAAACGGGAGCCTATGCATATCAGGAGCAGTGATGGTGAATTTCAGGAAGCACAGAATTTTTGAAGGATGCAGTGTCCTGACAGCTAACAGCAGACACTGGTAGTTTATTTCATGGTTCGGAAATACTGAGCATGATGAACATGTTTCCAAAATTCATGTGTTGTACTACTTTTTTGTTGCTCGCTAACTGTATTTTCTGTGGTATATCACATATATTATGTAAAATTGATTGATAAAGATTTAGCCATTAATAAAGTAAATAATGTAGGTTACAAGTAAAAAGTTCTTGAAGGAATTCTGCGATGTAAATTTGATATTCAGCAAAAACAATTTATTTTGATAGAAGTAGTGCAATAACCTATACGTAAAAATGTTAATAACATTAGGAAGATGTTAGTGACAAAAGATTAGTCAGAGAACAGATTTCATATCTAATAATGCCGAGTGAGAAATAAGTATATTTCAATATGAAGAAAAGAATCTCAATAAGAGGAAAGCTACAACTGATTTAATTGCTTTCAGTATTATATGTTAGTGAGACATTTTATCCATACTTGAGGAAGAAACTTGAATTCTGGAACACAAAGTACTTTTACTGGACAATGTAATATATATATATATATAGTCTGGCGTAGGCACTTTCAATATAAAACAATGACAACTAAAAAATGTAAAAATAAACTGCAGGTAATTATGGTATTTCATATCTCTTTCAAACAAAATGGAAAAGAAGAAATTAATACACGAATGACTAACTGTTCAATGTATTAGTCAGACAACTTGAAAAAAGATTGCAGAATAGAATAGAAGAGTAAGATTATATTTGTTGATAATCCTGAAGCAAAATGGTCTTTTTCTTTTTATTTTTCATAGGGAAAATCCTGGAAACTTGAATATTAAAACTGTCGAAATATGTTATTTATTTAAATGAATGAGAGGCCTCTGTCAGTCAAGGTTGACTATTCATCTACCCACATATATATGCAGGCGAAGGCACGTGGCTAAGTGATTAGAGTGTTTCACTCAAAATTGCAAGATCATGGTTTCAAATCTTGGAACAGGTGGTGCATTGAGTTCTTAAGCAAAACACTTCATTTCACACTGCAATCACTTCAACAACTGACATGTAAGACACCTTGCTCCTGTTCAGGCAACATTGATTTCATAGAGTGAGTGAGCTAATGTAAGGCACAAACACATAATCACTATAAGCAAATCATTTGTGCCTGTTGTTCAAGAAATTGCTGAAGCATCTTTTTCAGACTATAAAAGACTACCATCATATCATCTATATACAGGGTTATTAAAAAAAAAAAAAAAAAAAAAAATGTACTGATTTCATTATGCAATATTTTACTAAGGAAAAGCAATAGAAAACTCCAGCTAAGTCACAAGTATTTACTCACACTCAACTTTTATTTCCTGTCTTACAAGTGTTCAATGTGGCCACCACCTGCAGCAGAGGCAACATTAATCTGATAAAAGAATTCCTCCCAGACGTGTATCAGCATATCACGATCCACTGAGTTGATTGCTGTTGTTATTTGATGTTTAAGCTCATCGAGGTAAGTGGGTAGCTGTGGAGTTTTCTAAGTTCTGAATGGTAGCCACACCTTAAACATCAAATAACAACAACAATCAGCTCAGTGGATCAGGATAAGCTGATACGCATCTGGAAGAAATCTCTTATTGCATTGATGTTGGCCATGCTGCAGGTGGTGGCCACATTGAACACTTTTAAGAAGTTGATTGTGAAAAAAGTTGATTGTGAGTAAATACTTGTGACTTAGCTGGAGTTTTCTATTGCTTTCCTTACTAAAATATTGAATAATGAAACTGGTACATTCTTCTTAACTAACCCTGTATATGCAGGCCTTTTCACTTATTCCTGTCACAGGACTGTGGTTATGTTGGGGTACTGCTTTCAGAAGTTTAGCTGAAGAAATTAGTCCCAGTATGTATTTTAAGCCTGATACTTATAACTTTAGTTCTTTTTGCTGCACTGCAAAGTTACAAGAATGTAAACAAACCAACAGCAGGTTTCAAATAGCTGAAGAGGGATAAATACAAATGCACATATACACATATGATAGACTTCCACACAGTTTCAATCTACTAAATTTACTCATAAGGTATTGCTCCGCCCAGGGCAATAGTAGAAGACACTTGCCCAAGTTGCCATGCTGCTCACACTTTAGAAGAGAAGGTGCTGTGGTGATGAGGTGTCAGGGTGTAGCCTCAAGTTATGAGGTGAGTAGATTTGAATGAAGAAAGAAGACTACTGCTTACCTCATACCTTGGAGGTCCACCTAGACAGCTCAACATTAGTGTATTATTGATTACATCTCTTGTGCAACAAAACATGGAATACAAAGGTATGGGGAATAGAGAAGTTCAAATGCAGACACATATAATCTAAAAATAAGTCTCTATTTAAAAGCAAACTGCAAAGTTTCATGTCTGTAATACAGTAATTAAGGGTGATTGTAATTATGCTATCAGTTTTATTACCATTATTATCAAGTCTTTCGTAGTTCTTGTTTAATTTGTTTCCTACTAATTCAACAAAAGAATTGAGAGAAAGAAAGCTAAAAATGAAATAATACAATCAACAGACTTATTTTTCTGATCACTACATGTTTTGATATAATTATGATATAAATGTTAAATTAAAATTAATGTGTATGAAGTGAGGAGGAGGGGAGGAGTTAGAGAGAGAAAGAGAATGAAGGAAAGAAAAGAATATTTATATGTGTCTCGTTCACCATTTACCAATTCTATTCCATCTTCTATCTTTGCACCACACTTTCATTCTCCCCTTTGTCTCTCTCTCTCTCTCTCTCACTCAAGATCTGATTTCACACTTCTCATTATCTTTTATTCTTTATGTATCTATTACTGTTTGTTTTCATGCACGCACACACACACACACACATGTATAAAGATCACTTAGTTCCATTTGGTAGAATATCATTTTTTATTTATTTTTACAAAGGAAAAGGTTAACACTAGCTCCAAAGTTTTGGTTTAATAGCCATCATCAGATAGAATTGATCAGTTCTCACTGATGATGGCTGTTGGGCTAAAACTTCCAAGTGTCAACGTTTTCTATGTATAAATATCACTTTATCTACATACTTATCTATCTATAGTTATCTTGCTATCAATCTTCACACACACACACACACACACACACACACACATGCCCATTTGCTTTAACTATTTATTGGTCTGCCTTACCATCCAGCTAATCATCTCTTTATATCAATCTAAACCCTTCTAATTTTATCTATCTGAATCTATCTGTGTATATCTATCTAAATCTATATCTATTTATCCATCTATCTAAATCTATATAGATATCTATATCCATTTATCTTTCTAAATCTAACTAATTATATCTATGTAGATATATCTATCTAAAACCTATCTCTCTAAATGTATCTAACTACATCTAGCTATGTAAAACTCTCTCTCACAGAATCTACCTCTCTATCGATCTCTCTAAATCCATCCATCCATCTGTCCATCCATCCATCCATCTATCTATCTATCTATCTATCTATCTATCTATCTATCAGCTATCAATAAAATGCCAATACTTTTGTACAACAAAATGCTCTATTGCTAAACAAAGATAGGCAAAATTAGTAACGTAGAGAAATAAAACAGAAACAAAATAAAAAGGAAAATAAGTAAAGTGCAAACAAAATAAGTAAATATTAAAGAGAATTTGCAGATTTTAATTTTAATTTTGAGAAATTTTTTTTAAATTTGCCAAGATAAAATCTGGTTAATTAACAGAATTTTCAAAGATAATTGCTTAAAAATGCTTTTCTTTTCTTCTTTATTAAACAAAATATCATCATGTGAATAATGACTGAATAAAATTCACCACGTTTGCTTTCTCTTTTATCTATAGCTTGAATCAATTAACATTTTTAGTGTTAATAAGTGAAGAGTTCATTGTTGATTAAAATTCATTATACTCACTGCATGTGTGTGTGTGTATTAGGTAGTGTGTGAAAGAATGGCATGAGAAAGGGAGTAGAGAGGTGAGTATGAGTACAAGAGAGAAAATACGATAGAGTAAGAAAATAAGGTGGGGGAAGTAAAGGCATGGATAGAAGTAGTGAATGGAAGAAAGAGGAGAGAAGTAAGAGAGGGATGAGGATGAGTAGTGAGAGGAAGTGACTTATAAACAAAGTAAGGGAAAAATAAGGAAGAGACAGGGACAGTTGAGGGATACATACAAAGGAAGATATTTATGAATGGAAGAAGAAGGAGGAGGAGGAGGAGGAGGAGGAGGAGGAGAAGAAGAAGAAGAAGAAGAAGAAGAAGAAGAAGCAGGAGAAGGAGAAGAAGGAGAAGAAGAAGGAGAAGAAGAAGAAGAAGAAGAAGAAGAAGAAGAAGAAGAAGAAGAAGAAGAAGAAGAAGAAGAAGCAGGAGAAGAAGGAGAAGGAGAAGAAAGAGAAGAA
>NC_068990.1:68096678-68100418 GCF_001194135.2 Octopus bimaculoides
AGAAGAAGAAGAAGAAGAAGAAGAAGAAGAAGAAGAAGAAGAAGAAGAAGAAGGAGAAGGAGTAGTAGCAGTAGTCTGGGAGGAACAGTAATATATTAAAAAAATGAAAGAAAGAAAAGGGAATGAAATATTAAAATATTATATAAAAATTAAAATCTGTTTTTAAAACACCTTCAGAATTTTCTAACTGAAAATTTTATTCAATTTTTCTTATGAAGAAAATTCAATTTACAAGTAGCTCTAATGTTTTGCTATCAGGCATCTAATCTACCTTAATAGTTATTCATTAAGAAAATGCTGGGAATAAATTTGGATATCTCATTGATGATACTTCAAAGAATACTTTTATAGGTTTTTTATGCCAAACCATTAGATTTTTCTTAATTGAAAAATAAAGGACTAATATAATGTTTGCTGTAGGTGTCGTTACTTTTGTTCTTTAGCATATGTTGGTCTTGTTTTATTTTCACTGCTATTACTTTGCTAATATAGTGTTTTGTTGTTGATGTTGCTGATGCTGATGATGATGGTGATGTTGTTGTTGTTGGTGATGATGATGATCTTGTAGTTGTTGTTTGAATATATCATTCATTTTGTTCGAAGGCTTTATTGAAATTGAAAAAGAATGACGCTATATTGTGTTTATATAATATAAGCAAACATGTGTGTTTATGCGCACACACACACACACACACACATATGTGTACAAACAAGCATAAGACTGTGCATAAATAATAATAATAATAATAATAAAAATAATAATAATAATAATAAAAATAATAATAATAATAATAATAATAATAATAATAATAATAATAAAAACAACAACAGTAATAAAAACAACAAAACAACAATAGTAATAATAGCAACAGCAACAATACTACTACAACTACTACTATTACCTCTAATAATAATAATAATAATAGCAATAATAATCCTATATGTGTTGCTGTTGCGTGAATTTTCATACAAATTCGTGTTTAAAGTTATTGGCTTACAGGGTATTTCCATTTCCCATTATTAAATATCACATCGTAGAGGAAGACAGGTTAGCCATTTAAAGCATACACACACACACACACACACACACACACACACACACGTTTATATATCTATATAGTGTTTCTTATGTTCAGCCTTTGATTCATTTCTTAACAGTATTGTAATCTATAAAATGTAAAAAAAAAAGATTCTTCATATATCTACATGTAGAACTGCATTATGTTGTAGATATATAAATGCAGCAGTGGGTGTATCGGTACAGGCATGATAGTATAGTTAAGAAGTTAGTTTCCCAACCACATGGTTCCAGGTTCAGTTGCACTGGTTGTAGCACTTTGAGCAAGTCATTTCTACAATAGCCCCAAGCCAACACAAGCCATGTGAGTGAATTTAGTAAACAAAAAGTAGAAGGTTGTCATATGTGTGTGTGTGTGTGTGTGTGTGTGTGTGTGTGTGTGTGTGTGTGTGTGTGTGTGTGCGTGTGTGTGCATGTGTGAAAAAATGCTACCATGGGAATAAGAATAGCCTGGGCAAAGTTCAGGAAGCTTCTACTCCTACTGGAGTGAAAGGTAGATTGTATGATGTATGTGTGTGAACTGCCATACTTCACGGCAGTAAAACATGCGCCGTGGCTGCTGAAGACATGTGTAGGCTCGAAAGAAATGAAGCTAGCATGACCTGCTGGATGTGTAATGTCAGTGTGCACAAGCGACAGAGTGTAAGCACCCTGAGAGAAATGTTGGACATAAGAAGCATTGGATGTGGCGTGCAAGAGAGACGTTTGTATTGGTGTGGTCATGTACTATAGAGGGATGAGGAGAGCTGTGTGAAATACCTCTTCCAAACAGTGGAAGGAATCCGGGGTAGAGGGAGACCCAGGAAGACATGGGATGAGGTGGTGAAGCATGACCTTCGAATGATGGGCCTCACAGAGGCAATAACAAAAGACCGAGACCTCTGAAGGTATGCTTTGACTGAGAAGACCTGGCAAATAAAAGGAGTTCACAGCTGTAACCTACACCAGTATCGCATAACCAGCCCACTCAAAAGTATCTTGGATCGTAGAGCGACGTGTTGTGCTTGAGGATACCTATTGAGTCAAGTACATCAAAATCAAATCAAATGGAAATTATAGTTGTGATCCCCATGCCAATGGCATGTAAAAAGCACCATCCAAATGCAGCTGGTGCCCGCATCGCCTTGATTGGCTTCCATGCCGGTGGCATGTAAAAAGCACCATCCAATCGTGGTCGATGCTAGCCCCCTCTGGTCCCTGTGCCAGTGGCACGAAAAAAGCACCCACTACACTCCCGGAGTGGTTGGCGTAAGGGAAGGCATCCAGCTGTAGAAACATTGCCAGATCAGACTGGAGCCTGGTGTAGCCTCCTGGCTTCCCAGACCCCAGTCAAACCGTCCAACCCATGCCAGCATGGAAAACGGACATTAAACGATGATGATGATGATATATATATAATTATATAATTTTCTTTCCAAAAACATAGCATAGAAGTGTTCAAGTTGAGCCCAAGGTGCTAGACAAGTATAATAGATACAATAAAAAAGATTCAAATCAGGCAGACTACGATTAACACATACATATACTGGTTTAATTAAGACAAAATAAGAATTGTCCAATCTGAAACATATATTGATATATTAGAAATACAAACATATAGAAATATAAAAATATATGAATACTAAGAATATACATAGATATATAGATAGTAATAATAGAATATAGGTACAAATAATGAAATATAGAAAAAAGACATGTTTTTAAGAATTCAAAGTATAATATAGAGAAAGTGATAGGCATTAGAAAGAGTTTTGGGTAACATATTAGAGGAAAATAAGGTGTTCCAAAAATCGTTTCAGGAATACATCATCAGGGAAAAATAGTATTTACACTATTTTTCCCTAATGATGGGGCATTCTATCGAAATAAATCTTAAGATTCAAATGTTATCTGCACGAATGTACTCCTGAAATGATCGTTGGAACACCTTATCTTCCTCTAAAATGTGACCCAAAACTCGTTTTCTCTATATTATATTTTGAATTTTTAAAATGTCTTTTTTTTTCCATATAACATTGCTGACCACTGAGCAGAAAGGACATTGCATCGAAGTCAATCAAGATCTCCGTCAGTGTGATGCTGCTGACCCATCCTTCATGTCGAGGATCATCACCAGTGATGTGAGTTAGGTCTACTGATATGACCATGAGATGAAGCTGCAGTCACACAATGAAAGAGGCCTTCGTCTGCATGGCCAAAGAAGGCATGAAAGAGCCACAGCTCAATCAAGAGCATGCTCATTGTTTTTTACAACATTCACTGTACCTACATCAAGAATTCATCCCCCAGGGCCAGACCACCAACCAAGAGTTCTATTGTGACATTTTGAAGCATTTGAGGGAAGACGTTCGGTGCTCTATTCATCAGATATAGGCTCCTGCAGACTTTCATTTCTTCCCCCAAGATGAAAATGCAGCTCAAAGGTCATTGTTTCAACACTGTTGTTGAGACCCAGAGTGAATCGTAGAAAGTCCTTGACTTGCTTATGGAAAACGACTTCCAGGCTGGATTCCAAAAGTGGCAAGAACACTGGGACCAGTGCATTGCTGTGCAAGGTGGCTATTTCAAAGGAGATGATGTTAAAACTTAGGTAAATAAGTTATTTTTTTATTAAAAATAACTAGTCTAGGAGCATTCCTGATACCACTTCATAAATAAAATG
>NC_068990.1:68100684-68103647 GCF_001194135.2 Octopus bimaculoides
ATTCCCACATTTATTGCAGCAGCCCTTCAGTTTTTTTAAGAACTGTAAAAGAACTCAGAAGGCTGGGCCTCCAACCAAGCCTTTTACAACACCCTTACAGCCACAAACATTTCAGCACCTCCATGCATATACACACACACACACACACACACACACACACACACACACACACACATATATATATATATATATATATATACACACACACACGTGTGTGTGTGTGTGTGTGTGTGTGTCTTGACATTGTCATACAATCAGTGTCAAGCTTCTTTTGATCTTCCATGAAAGTATGTCTGGTCATGAGGAAATATTACCTAATATGGAAGCAGGTGGTTGCAAAGTAAAATGAATTTCTTAACCACAATGCCATGCCTGAATATACAAAACAAAGAAAATTTAAAAGGATGCACTGTTTGTTGGGAGACTAGACTCAATACACTTTAGTTATGCATCTAATGCTCTTTGAACAAGGAATAAAAGTCACAAATTCCCATTTTGCAACGTTAAAATATCTATGCAATAGTGACTATGATACTTGAAGTATATCTAAATCATTTCCTCTAATTTTTTTCTTTTACTATGTAAAATTAATCTACCTAATTAATGAAAAGTAAAGATTTTGTAGAATTTTACAGGTTTCACTCAGCACAATAGATAATGTTTTATACAAAGATATGTCAGTCTGTATTCATGTCATTATTTCAACAATTATTGTGTGTTTAATAACTTTTCTTGTATTTTTTTTTTCCTTTTTTGCTTATAGAGCTTCAAAATCAATGATTTAAACAAATTTCTGTTTCATTAATATATTGAAACAATAACATAAGTATAACAAAGTTACCATTTAGCCATGTGTAGGAATATGTATGTAGGTGTATATATATGTGTATGGATGGAAGGATATATATGTAAGTGTGTGTATATACATATATGTGTGTGTGTGTGTGCGACTGGAAGGATACGTACATAAGTGTATATGTATGTATGTATGTGCATGTATGGATGAAAGGATGCATATGTAAGCATGTATGTATGTATGTATGTGTGTGTATATGCATGTGTGGATGCACAAAAGTTTATACAGGATTATTTCGATGTGTATATAATGCAGTGTCTAGGTTTAAGATTACAGAAAATTAGTTGAAATCAACACTTTGTTTATAGAGTTTAAATGTAACAAACTATAAACCATATAAAACAAAGAAGGAGGCACAGTAACAGGCTAGACAGTCAAATGGTTACAGACGTTTTTTATCAAAATGATCAATGAATACCTCAATATGGTTCCGATTACACGTATCACCTTCACCCCTCATCCTCCAACGTTCACTCTTTCCCTTGTTTTCCCCCTTGGTCTATGTGTCTTAGATTACTAAGTACTCTCTGAATTTGTTATGTACAGTGTACACTCAGTTGGATGATGCCATGATAGAACCATTATCTCATTGCTGTGCTTCCTCTACAGGGATTGGTGAGTGGTACACCCTCTTTGGTGCTGGTGCCATGAAAAATTATCCCAAGTCAAATGACACATGGGGCTAGTGATTCGCAAAAGAAATTACTTGGACTGTGATGACCCTCTAACCCACTGCTATCAATAATGAAGATGGTGTATTGGTGAGCATGAGTGTGTACTCTGTTTGTGTGTGTGTGTGTGTATTCATTCACACAGACACACCTCAACAACTTAAATGAGAAGAGAGCAAGAGGAAAGTAACCTGTTTTAAACCTCCTCCTCATCTATAGCATGCACATCTCAAAGAATACAGATAGGAATCTCTTATTACTTGAAAGCTATCTCCTGTGACCTACATAGAAATACCACAAGCTCTTTATTTAACACAATATCAAGATTAGTTATATTTGCCAAGACAAAAGTGCTTCCATCATTAAACATCATAATCAGAAATACAAATCTGCACAGATTCCACTTGAGCAATTATTTTTGACTGTCAAAATCAATTTGCGTTTTTGCCTCAAGAATCTTGTCTCTCCATAGGAATGGTATACTGAGCATATCTCACACCACCTGACAGTATCCAGAGAAACTACACAAAGTTCACTAATCATGGTTTCAACAGATATCACAATAAACTTTTGTAATTTAGGTTTAGAAACAGTAAAAATCTCACTCCTCTGTATTAATTTATGCATAACCTCCAAAACCAAAGGCATTACCGCTCTTCTATTCTTCAAATACTACTGATAGAGTGATCCAATCTTTAAATCTATACCTTGTAACTGTAGACTTTGCCTACCTAAAGTGTTTCCATCAGTGGAATAGCTTGCAGTATCACTCATAATGTGTGTATAAATCAATGCATATATGTATGTGTGTATGTATAACGTAATTATCAATACATATAATGAATATGTATTAAGGAACGAAATATAAATACATTCACATACAAAATCATATTTGCAAGCAATAACATACATGTATTCTGTATGCACATGCATGTGCATATACAACTGCTGTTTGAAAGCAAGAAATAAAATCACAGAACTTTGTACTGCTCAGCTTTGAAACAAAGAAAAACTAAACCACATTCTAGCTTCTATTCATACAACCTAGCATCAAGGATCATATTTTTTCTAAGCTTAATTCCCATTTCAATACACACAAAAAAAATATATGACATGGCTTGTTTTATCATTTTCAACTACAATATAGGGGACAAACAGATAAAACAAATAAGATGAAATACAGAGCAAAACCATAAGGAATTTTTTTTTCTTAAAGTTACAAAGACAATTCTGTCAATATCTGTGTGTGTGTGTGTGTGTGTGTATGTACATGCGTGTGTATTTATATGTTGTACTGTAAGAAAATTTGATGAGTATTACAAAAATATGATCGCAGTAATCAGCAGACTTTTTACTCCATTGCTTATAAAACACTCTACTCTACAGACCTTTATGTAGTCTTTTAAATAGCTTGTAGCTTCGTTTTTCTGATAATA
>NC_068990.1:68103657-68107702 GCF_001194135.2 Octopus bimaculoides
ATATATATATATATATATATATATATATATATATATATATAAAATACAGATCCACACAGTTTTATACCAACACACACACATACATACATATATATATATTGTTTATATACACATATACTGTTTATATAGATGTGTGTACGAATTTCCACTCAAACACAAACATACATATACATATATATATCCACACACCTAATACCAATGTGATGGCAAAACAATTGTTGTGCTAACTTTTAGATGTGTGTGGGAGGGGTGTGTGCATGTGTTAGTTAAGATTAAGTTTGTTTTTCAGTTTACAGACACAAACATACACGTACTTCAGGAACAAATGCTCACATGCTTTATACTCTTATAGGTTTGTCACAAACGTGTATTGAGCAGTTTTATGTGTCTACATATTAAAACCTGAGCACACATACACACATGTACACACACACATACCCACAACCAACCAAATGCATATAACCATCAGAGCACACATGCAAACACACAAACACACACAAACGTATACTCACTCACTACGCATGCACATAAAGTGTTCTTTCATCAATAATTTTTCTGTCTATAAATCATTCAATGTACGGTTATTCAACTCAAACAGTTCACTTTCTCAAAACAAAAATAACCCTCTCTCTCTAAGCTCAAGCAATATTTTCTTTATTTATTCATTCAATTATTTATTTATTTATTCATTCACTTATTTATTTATCTATATATTCATTCATTCATTTTTCTGTTTATTTTTTACAAAGATATCTCAGATGTGAAATACAATAGCACAAAATATATCTTAGTCAATATATGTATTTCCTGACTCATTTTATTGTCTTACTTTTTGCATTGAAGAATGGACATAAAAAAAAATATTTTAGTTGAGAATACATGATGGTGGATGAAACAGATCTACTTTTTCCTTTAGCTTCTGTTTATCACTGTATATTTTTGGTGGTGGGGGTAAATTTTGTCTTCGTGATGATTCTTCACCAATAAGTTTAGTTTGAAGGCAGCAGAAGAATTCATGTAAACTGACCCATTCTTCAATTTCATTATTGTATTGTACAGTTATAGTCTTTTCCAATCTGTACTGGCAGACATGTCTGCGTATATATGTGTCTATAAGTGTCTATACGTCTATGTTCATATGAACACGTGTGTGTGTGTGTGTGGAGGAGATATGTATGTGTATGATTTTATAGACAGATACATTCATGAACATACACACACACACATACAATAACAAAAGTGAGTTGCGGGTGGAAATTTTTAGACTTTAATGTATTGCATTGTTACTATATTTATCCTAAGCTGTAAGTAGTTCAACGTGTAAAACTATTTCATAGGATTACTCAACAAGATGGGAATAACAGGTGATAGCCAACAACAAGAAGCATAGTAGCTTTTCTTGAATGTGCTCTGAGGCATTTGCCACACCCAATTTATAAGTGTGTATATATATATATATATGTATGTATAGCAACCGGTAAGTGTTATAGGAAACTAGTTAGCTTCAAGCATTTATGCGGCTAATACAGATGACAAGAAAGTGGACAATATACAATAAAACATGTTTATTAACATTGTAAGTAACATATATGTTCCCATTCCTTACTTTTATAAATATATACACACATATATACATATACATGCATATTTCCAAGTAAGTTTTATATACATATGTATATATATATATATATATATATATATATATATATATATATATATATATATATATATATATATATGTATATATATATATATATGGTTTAGTGGTTAGAGTGTCGAGCTTACGATCATGAGGTTGTGAGTTTGAATCCCGGACCGGGCTGCATGTTGTGTTCTTGAGCAAGACACTTTATTTCACGTTGCTCCAGTTCACTCAGCTGTAGGAATGAGTTGTTACGTGATAGGTGCCAAGCTGTATTGGCCTTTGCCTTTCCCTTGGTGGCGTGCAGTGGGGAGGCCGGTATGCATGGGCGACTGTTGGTCTTCCATAAACATCCTTGCCAGGACATGTGCCTGGAAGGGAGACTTTCTAGGTGCAATCTCATGGTCAGTCATGACCGAAAGGGGTCTCAGCAGCTCAGCAGACACACGCGCACGCACACACACACACACACACACACACACACACACACATATATATATACACATAATACATGCGGTGAGTGTGCCCTGATATGACTTCAGTGATACGTAGATTCAGTCTGTTACTCAGTAATACATGCATAACCAGAAAGAGAAATCCTTATTTACTTTAGTAAGTGCACATATGCCAATATACATTATCAGTACACAGGTGCACTATCTCCAACTCTACCTTGATGCATTTACTATTTAAATACCTGATTCTTTCAAATCTTGAAAAGTTATATACATATTAATATGAACATATATAAATCATAGTCACAGACAGTACTAATGGCACGTAAAAAGCACCTGTGATGGTGACACATAAAAGACACCCACTACAATCTTGGAGTGGTTGGTGTTAGGAACGGTATACAACCATAGAAACCAAGCCAAAATCAGACTGGAACCTGGTACAGCTCTCTGGTTTGCCAACTTCAGACAAACCGTCAGCATACAAAATGAGTGTTAAATGATGATGATCATGATGATATACACACACACACGCACATAAAACAACAAAAGTACAGGATACATTTACAGTCAATCAATTTTATTAGTTTGATGCTGAAGGAAGACTGGAGACAGTAAAGAATATTACATTACAGACTTAGTCATTTTTCAGATAATTGACAACAGTACAGGAGAAACTGGGAAGATAAAGAACAGAAGAAGAAAGAGGGATAAAAAAACAGAATGATGGAAAATATGCACAGGGGATCAGTTTATACATTCATCCTCTGACTCCCTGGATGAAAGGATCGTTGAGGGCTTTGTGGCAAGGAAGTGATACATGGGTACCTGTTCTTGTGTGTATATGCGTGTATATACACATACACACATATATGCATATATATGCATACACACATACATGATTGTTTATATGTCTGTGTACATA
Organism: Octopus bimaculoides; assembly: GCF_001194135.2. Taxonomy (NCBI): domain Eukaryota; kingdom Metazoa; phylum Mollusca; class Cephalopoda; order Octopoda; family Octopodidae; genus Octopus; species Octopus bimaculoides. Next base: position 68,106,680 of record NC_068990.1, read on the forward strand.
GGAGATATAAGCAGTGTGTGCATGAGTGTTGTATGCATTTCTGTCTGTATGTGTGTGCATATATATATATATGCGTATGTGTGAGAGTATCAGGAGTGTACATGTGTACTAAAATAGTAAAATGAATGATTGCTGGAGACAAAGTGTGCGTGTGTGTGCATGTGCATGTGTGATGTGTGTGTGCTTACGTATGTGTGTTTATATGTGTATATGAAAACAATAAAATGGACAATTGGCAGTGTGCACATCTGTGTGTGTGTGTGTGCGTGTGTGTGTGCATGTGAGTGCATGTGTTTGTGAGAAAAAAATTATCATAAGTAAATTATGTGAAAATAAGAATTGCATCAAGATGTGCCAATCTCTAATTGTAGAAGAAATATGTGGAAGGGGTAGACTTAGGAAGACGTGGGATGAAGAGGTGAGAAAGGATCTAGAAATGTTAGGACTCACAGAGAGGATGACAGAGGACCAAGAATCCTGGTGGTTTGCTGTGCCTGAAAAGACACACCAAGCTAAGTACAAGCGTGGTTACTCTTGCATCCAGGATCACCCCTTGCAACCCTCTGCAACTGAGCATCTTTAATCTCATGGGCTCATAAATGAAGGTGCCATGTAAAAAGCACCCAGAGCATTCTGGCATTAGGAAGGGCATCCAGCCATAGAAATCATGCCAAGACAGACATAGGGCCTGAATAACCTTTCAGCTGGTCAGCTTCTGTCAAACCGTCCAACTCATACCAGCATGGAAAATGGACAATAAATGATGATGAAGATAATGACGATGTTAGAAGTGGGGTAAAAGTGAACACTGAACAGGACCAAGAGATGTGTGTACATTCATTGCATGTATGTATGAGTGTATATATACATACATATATGTGTATATATCATCATCATCATCATCATCATCGTTTAACGTCTGCTTTCCATGCTAGCATGGGTTGGACGACTTGACTGAGGACTGGTGAAACCGGATGGCAACACCAGGCTCCAATCCAATCTATATATACATATATATATATA
>NC_068990.1:68109253-68109807 GCF_001194135.2 Octopus bimaculoides
TGTGTGTGTGTGTGTGTGTGTGTGTGTTAAATCATATATATATATATATATATATAGCATATCAAAACATATATAGTGTGTTAAATACATATGTAATATGTTAAAATGCATATAGCATGTTAAACAAAACAAAACTTCAATTTAAGATGGCCGCTGTTGCTGGGTTTTCTGCTTAAAATAGAAATGTAAATAAAGAAGCGTGTGCATATGTGTGTAAAGAAATATGTGAGCTGTGCTATGCAGCTGGTCTAATCCAGCTGATGCTAGATATTCCTTTTACATTAGTTTACTGCTTATGGCACAGAAAAAAGATTGGGTCACTTTGGGTATTATTTAGGACAGCTGCTTGTTTAGTTTGATTGAAATAGAAAGGCAAAGGCTGTTGCATCAAATGGTAAATGGACAAGACAAGACAAGACATTTTGATTTGTCTTTGTATATTTGTATAAATGTCTCTTAGTATTTCTTGTTGTGTATGTGTCAAGATGTGTACACACATACAACATACATGTATACATACACACACACACACACACACATATATATATATATAT
>NC_068990.1:68109817-68110407 GCF_001194135.2 Octopus bimaculoides
GTGTGTGTGTGTGTGTGTGTGTGTGCATGTGTGCATGTGTGTGTGTGTGCGTGTGTGCGCATGCGTGTGCATATTCATATAGAAACACATCAGATACATATGTGCATATCCAATGTATGCATGCAAAATAATAGATAAAAACAGAAATTTATGTATATGAGTGTAAAGCTTGTACATGTGCATATGTATACTCTTCATAAACTGCAGATATACATGACGCTGTATATGTACTTGGCATAATTTCAGCCAGACCATAACTGCAATAGCTCAAACCTTCAAAAAAATTCAGCAAAAAATAATTATCTTTACATGCATACAAATGCAGAATGATTAATATGCATAGTGAATGCATGTAAGGGGGGAAAAAAAATCAAAATTGCTGACATTTACTTTAGAGACCTACAAAACTAAGATATAACTACTGTTCATGTCCAATGTCAGGGAAAGTAGAATATTCATAATCAATGGCTAAAAATATATTTTTTGTCTATGACCAAGACTTTACCATTATACACAGACAAATATTTATATGAACATGTGTGTATATACATGTCTGTGGGAGATATTTATATATATATATATATATATAT
>NC_068990.1:68110642-68121087 GCF_001194135.2 Octopus bimaculoides
ATAAATATTTTATATTGAACTAAGAATTATGCATTTCATTTTGCTGTTGAAAGATGAAATGCATGTTTTGATTTAGATACATTATGATATTAAAAAGTATTTACCCAACCAATATCATTGAAGGCACAAAAGCAGGAGAATAAGAACATTATCCTCAGAAAAGCCAACATTAACAGGGGCATCAAGTACAAAACAACAATAAAGCACTCACATCCAGCGATTATAATTAATTCAGAAGTTACCAGCAACAGAAAACAATTAGAATACAAATATCAGTTTCCTTCCATTAAATCCACTCACAGGGCTTTGGACACCTCGCAGCTTTGTAAAAGACACTTGTCCAAGGTGCTACATGTTGGAACTGAAGCCAGAACCATGTGGTTGGAAACAAATTTAACCACATAGCCATGCCCATGTCTCTTCATGATAAATTTCCCTGGCAACTGAAACAATAACTTTATAATATGTTTTATAAAAGCTGCCATATATGTAACATAAAACATTAGGGAAGGGCTTTACAATGTGAATGGTGCAATGTGAATAGTGCTAATAACCCCAAGATGAAGCGCTTAAGATTGAATACAACTCAGTCAATCCAGTAGTTGGAGCCTCACAACAGTGAAGGGGCCAGTGTACTGAGAAGCTGTTGAGAAGAAGCCCCTAAAGTTGTGTGCATTCTCTCCCGAAGATTCCTGAAACCATCTGGCATGTAGAGCTTTTGACTGAGATCACTTGCAAGCTGTTCCTTAGTTTCTCACATAAAACATTAGTGCTAAATACTATTTCATTTTCTACTGTAATGCGACAAAACATACAGCTATCATCATAGTAGAACAATTTTTTTCTGATATTATCTTTGTATGAGAACTGTAATTCATATTGTAATAGAAAAAAAAATATTTAAATCTTGTTCACATTATACTTTTAGCTTAGCAGTAATTGAAGCTAGCTGCACAATAGTTAATTTTCTTGATATTACTTTGCATGAAAACTGTTATTACACTATTAATTATTGTTTGATTTTCTAATATTAGCACAAAGAGAAGTGCAACTTTTTTACACAATAGAAAATATTAGCCATTCTGTATTAGTCTGTGAGGAAAATGTGATTGCATTTTAAAACAGCATCTGTATTCATGATGTAAACTTGGCAGAATATGCAGAAAGCTGTATAACAAACTCAATCTAAATCATTTTTCCAACATTGTGAGATGATACAATTGATAAAATAATTGAAAATGAATGCAAACTATGGAATGTATTATACAATGACAAGATGTTACCATAGGAAGAAGACTAGTAGAGAAACTGGAAAGATTCCAAGAAAAACACATGAAGTTTCAATGAAATATTTATCTTTTGCATGATACTGCTCATGCCATTCAAAAATTATATGTTCTCAGATTATCCATCAAGACATTAAACAGATGGTAGCAGATGAAATTATGAATGCAACAAAAATTATGTAAAGATCAATTCAGGATGTGTGAAACCTTGAAATGTCCAAAGAAAAATACTGAGATTTTTATATACTTATCTATGATATTAAGAATGAAGAAAAGTTATTCCATCTGGAAGTGATAGACTGAGAATACTCTCTTCTTGCAATAAAACTAGGTATAGAGTTCTTAAGAAGTTTTACAAATGCCAGTACCTTTTATGATTCCTGCAAGTTAAGCTTGAAGATTACGACCCAGAAATATGATGCAACAAATGAGATGCAATGAAGGTTCTTGTAATGAGTTCTTGTGTTTGTGCCAGCAGTCATGGCATTAATAAAGAATGACTAATCACTGAAAACAGCCAGACTGAAGAAACCAATTCTTGATGATTACCTACCACTTTTGCATAATAAAATGATAAGATGCAATAATTGAGAGACAAAACTTCTGAATTATCAACATCAAAAGAATAAAATGACTTCCATTTATCATGACATACAATATTAGTTTTTTTAGGAATGAGTCATAGGCACACCTTCCAAATCTTACTTTAACTTTAAATGCAACCAACAACGTTTGCTATTTTTACATGTTTCTTTTTTATGCCTGCATCGGTTCGATGAGTATTATATTGAAGTAATGTTTTTTTCTGTGGGATGCCCTTCCTGTCACCAATCCCCACCTATTTTTAAAGGAAGGGGTACCTTATTGCACACACCCTTAAAGATGCAAAACCAATGAATGATTTGTTGACAGGCAAAATAACAATGCTACCAGTTGTAGGACAGATATTTTTGGAACCACATAAACCACACAGACATATATATATATATATATATATATATATATATATATATATATATATATATATATGTATATATGTGTGTACATACATACATACAACAGGTTTCTTTCAGTTTCTATTGACCAAATCCACTCACAAAGCTTGGATCTACTGCAGTAGATGACATTTGTTCAAGGTATTGCACAGTAGAACTGAATCGAAATCCACAAGGTTGGGAAGCATATTTCTTAAACACATTTTCCTTCCATATTGCCTAAAACCACATATCAATTCCTCTATTTACAAATCAAGAGACTGAATAAATTAAACAATAGGTTTCAGCCTTTGTTTCACTTATGCCATTCTGCCAACACCGATGGGCTACATCCATCTCATTTACACCTACAGGTCACATCCAATCTGGTAGGTATTCATAGTGTATGTCAATAGATGGCACCAAAAACTCTTGTCTACCTGCCCAACACTTACAGCTTTCAACTTTTCAATCAGCAGGTAAAAATTTTTCCTCACCTTAACCCTAACACCACCAAAACACTCTTATCATTACAAACCACAGGCAAAAGCATCAATCATTATTATCTTGTTCTTCAGCTATAATTAGCAGCAAAATACACCTAATTAATATTATCTTTAGTTTGGATTCCACACATGCATTATGGGACATATTATTAATGTCAGAAGGTATAACACGAACAACATTTCTCTTTTCCCTTATTACTGACGAGATTTTTTTTGAGACGCTGCTTCTTTCTACGATGAGAATGTTTGTTGTTTGTTTGTTTTGCTGTTTTGATGTGCTCAGTGTCAGTTCCTAGTGGAGATATAATTACCATGATTAGAGTAATAAGTACTGCTTCGCCCCCCCCCCACTACCACCACCACCACAACAACCACTTCCATCATTTTCATCATCATAATCATTCTCACAGTTAATGTTATCGTTTGCTTTATGTCTTTCCCATCGCAATCTCACTCCTCACCATTACTACCACTACCAACTTCATCCTAGTCGCCATTGTCATCATCAGGCCATCGTCATCATAAGCATCTGCATGATTCCTCATGTAAATATTGTTCTAATAATAATAATCCCCCTCTCTCATAAGGCAGTGCTCAACAGTCTTCTCACAACTACTACCCGACCAGCACCCTCCCCTATCGCCACCATGACCCTTCTCACTACCACCAATGTCATTTTTACATTCCTAATTTGCCAGTATCATCAGCAGTAGCAGCAGTATCTATGGCATGGTTCCACTCTTAAATACCATTCTAATAATAATTATAATCTTCCTCTATCATATCACCATCCTTAAACACCATCCTTAAACACCATCCTCCCCATCACCACCACCACCACCACCACCACTAACATTCTCTCAACCATTAATGTCATTTTCATAATCCATCCTCACCATCATCATCATCATCACCACTGTTATCAATCACTAAGAAACAACAACTTTGAGCAATAATGACAGTTTAATGACTACATGGTCTAAGATCTTGATAATGAACATGCGGTGGTGAAGTGAAAATAGTGACCATGAATTCATTTGTGTAGTTACCTCATGGTCTCGTTTAGCCCTAGGTCAGCATTGACCAAGCACACTGATAATTGCAACATATTCTTATTTCTTTATTGCCCACAAGGGGTTAAACATAGAGGGGATAAACAAGGACAGACAGAGGGATTAAGTCGATTACATCGACCCCAGTGCGTAACTGGTACTTAATTTATCGACTCCGAAAGGATGAAAGGCAAAGTCGACTTCAGTGGAATTTGAACTCAGAACATAATGGCAGACGAAATACTGCTAAGCATTTCGCCCGGCGTGCTAATGTTTCTGCATGCTTGCTGCCTTCATTTGCAGCATATTCTATCCATGGTCATATCTTTTATTACACAGGATGCAGAGGCAGTGAACTAGTAGAATCATAAGACAGTTGGAAAAAATGCATAATTTTCCTTCTGGTTCAATATGTTCTGATTTCAAATTTTCACATTCCACTGAGATCGATTCTACCTTTCATCCTTTCAGAGTCAATGGAGTAAGTACCAGTTCAGCAGTTGGAGATTGATGAAATCACCTTAACTCCTCAGCTAAAAACTGCAGGACTTATGCCTATGCCATTATTTGAAACCCTTTGAAACTATTACATAGATGTAAAAAAAAAATAAAACCTCACTGATCTATCACACCATGACATTTCAACAGCAAATGGACAGTGTTCACTGGGCCAAACCCAAATCATTATCATCATCATCTTTTAACGTTCATTCTTCATGCTGGCATGGGTTGGACAATTTGACAGGAGCTGACCAGCTAAAGGGCTGTTCAGGTTCCATTTGTCTGTTTTGTTATGGTTTCTACAGCTGGATGCCCTTCTTAGAGTCAACCATTTTACATAATGTAGTGGATGATTTTACGTGACACCTGCACAGGCACTTTTATGTGACACTGGTACAAGCGTTTTATGTGACGTCTAGTGACTGATAGAGGAAACAATTAAACATTTGCTGCATAGAGGTACCCTTACTAGCCATCTAAGTTCACTAGTATCACATTGAACATTGTGCAAAATATGAGAGATTTTCAAGAAGCATCCTGTATATCAAGGACTCTACTCTTCAGTATATTTTTTCTATTTTAAGATGATAGTTGATTTGAGTTAAATTTGGCAACTATTTCTTTCAGGGTGGGCAGCTGATAGTTGAAGTTTATTTAAGATGTTACAGTCATGAATCAATTTTTTAATAGATGGTACATATGACTGCTGTTTTTTAAAGACTATTGACTTTGCTTTAGGTATTTATGTAGTCACATACCACCGGAAGAAGGGAGAGCAGCACCAGTACTCACCAGGTTCTCTTTTTCAGTTGAGAAGACTAGAGCATCTTGAAAGGAAATGCTTGAAAGGAAAGGAGCCAATGTGTTATCATGACATGATCATGAACCAAACAACTGCAACAATAACATCAATATTATTATTTTATATAGTGATGCTACTCTTTAATGAAAGACAGGAGCCTCATAGGTTCTTCAAAAGCTATGGGTTTGCAGAAGTTCCACTCTTTATCTCCATCACACACACAGAGAACAGAATCATTTAATTCACCTAAGGCTCCATTAAGCATTAATGCACCATCTTAAAACAAATATAAACCACCTTATTAAGCCACTTTACTTCATCAACCTTTGCCTCTGGCCAGTTTCTTTATTCTAAGTGCCTAATCTAATATTATAATGGGATACAAGTTTTTATTCTATGCTTTACTCAGCAAAATTATGTTAAAATAGGTATTGAATTTATTCAATTTTTTAGGGTGAAATTATTTTTTATTATTCTTAATTATTGCTGTTGTGTTTTATATATTACTTTTTGATATAGATGTATTCTTTACCAACATAAAAGCTAATTAGTTCAGCAGAACAAAGTACCAGTAGATCCATGCAATCATAATAGTTATCTTATGGTTACTACGATACAATGCTTTTAGAAACCCTCGAGAAAAGAGTTTTTAGAAAAACTTCATTGATAACAACCCATATTATATAGGTGTGTGTGTGTGTGTGTGTGTGTATGTGTGTGTGTGTGTGTGAATATGTATGTATATTAATGACTGAGCTTGATGCAGCTCTGCAGCTCACTGCTTCCCAGTCAAAGTGTCCAACACATGCCAGCATGGAAAGCAGATATTAAATGATGATGATGACACCAATGATGATGATGAAGGTGTGTACGTTTGTGAACACCCAAAGCCCTCATCCTTTGAATCACTCTGTTGCTTCTGCTAAATATCAATAAAAATATACATATATTTTGAGCTCTATTTTTCTTGTTTACATCACCATATATATATAAGGTCCTAGTAGGGTGTAAAGTTTGAGTATTTCCAGAGAAGCACTCAACCCAAATACTGGGCTATCAACATTATCCTCAGGTGTAGAAAATCCAAGTTTCATGATGATCACACCGTAAAATGGGTTTGGCGAAGATGTTATGAAGACAAAGAAGATTCTTTAACACACCTTTAAGAATTTTCTTTTTCTTCTCCTTATCATTTGGATAAATATATATATTAGCTTACTTACCTTTGTCAGCCTCACTGAGGAGGCAATTAAGCTGAAACTTGGAAGACAATGTCAACTTTTCCTTATAAAGCTAATATATATATATAAGAAACTTTTCAATTTTAATGAAATAAGTGTTGATATCTAAAGTTATAATGAATGATGTAGCTTCTCATTTAGAATTAGGGCTATATGTAATAAAGAATTACATCTTAACATAGTGTGTATGAAACACAGATATCTGGTTTTGATATAGATTATATCAAGTGATAAATTTTGGTTATATCATGGTTTATGAAGGGAAACATTTATATGCACATATTTCTCTGTTCATGAACATCCACAAATACAATATCATGTGTATTTCTTATCTTAGGCAAAGCGCAAATGCTGGAATTTCTATAAGAGTATATTTATTTGCGTAATTAAGCTATGTTGCTTTATCATTGTCACATACTGAACCTCATTTCAAAATTGCTCCTGTATTTTTGGTCATCATCATTGTAATAATGTCCACTTTCCATATTTGTTATGTTCAGATGGAATTTATTAAGGCAGATATTTTAATTCAACCCTCTTGTTTCCAAGTAAAATATTCCCCTTTGCAAGAAATGTTTTCACAGAAGACTGGAAATGAATGATGCCACTTGTAGACAAGAAAACACACATACATAAGAGAATGTGTGTGTGTGTGTGTGTGTGTGTGTGTGTGTGTGTGTGTGTGTGTGTGTGTGTGTGTGTGTGTGTGTGTGTGTGTGTGTGTGTGTGTGTGTGTGTGTGTGTGTGTGTGTGTGTGTGTGTGTGTATATAATGCAGTGCATTGTACAAGGTACAGTGCTGCACCGATAACCAGCCGGTGGAAGATTTACTTGGGGTTAGACTAGTGGTAACGTGGAACACCCACTTTGATGTGGCAGACAGACAGCAGGTGCGAGCTAGATAAGCTTAGTATAGAAAACACATAGTACTGCTCAAATGAATGTGAACCTAAACTGTGACCACTTCAACCAGGGCAAGGCCCACAGAATCAAGAGTGGCTATAAGAGAAATCCAAACTGAGCAGAGATAGAGGTGGTAATGTCGATAAGCACAATTTGGCTTTATATATATATGTGTGTGTGTGTGTGTGTGTGTGTATAAAAGCCAAAATATAAAAAAATTATGAAATGTCATGATAGCTGTTTTAGGAAGCTAAGAGTTATGTAATAATCATTCTGAAAATAGACTAAGCAGAGCATGAGTACACACAAGAACGGAAAGTGTTGCTGGAGAGGTCACAGATGTGTAACGGAAGATTTCTGGACAAAGGATATGAGTTGGAATACGAACAGTAATAAATGAGTGAGGAATGAATATGTAGCGCAAGTGTTTATTTGGCAAAAAAAAAAGAGACTATCCCAAACTACAACAATATGTGTGTGTGTGTGTGTGTGTGTGTGTGTGTGTGTGTGTGTATCAAGCCAAAATGTGCTTGTGTATGTTACTATGTCTCTCTCTCACTCCTTCTCTTACATATCATCATCATTAACCCTTTAGCATTCAGATTAATATGTCAAAAGTAATCCTTATTCATTTACATTTTAAAAAATTAATCTGGTATTATCTTGTAGCTTCAAGATTTGAAAGATGTAATTATTTTATTTTTAGAATGACATTGCAGGGTAGGTGTGAGATACTGGTTCTGGCCAGTTTGAGCATAAAATGAGTAGAATATTTGGGCCAGATATAGCCGGTTTAAACTTTCATTTTCTAAGCTGGCATGGGTTGGATGATTTGACAGGCACTGACAAGCTAGAGAGCTACACATGGCTCCACTTGTCTGTTTTGGCAAAGTTTCTGCAGCTGGTTACCTTTCCTAATGTCAAACACTTTGTAGAGTATACTAGGTACTTTTTAAGTGACAGCAGCATGGGTGCTTTAGTCAGTCTAGGGGCCATACTGCAAAGCCTCGATAAATTCTCTCTTATTCACAGAAGCATAGAAAAGTAGAATCTAAAATGATGACAATGGCTCTGCACCATGGGCAAAATACTGATCACACTATATTTATATAACAGCAGAACAGACAGAAATAAAAATGAGAGAGACATACAGACAGACAGGCAAGCAGATAGACAGACAGGCAAGCAGATAGACAGACAGGCAAGCAGATAGACAGACAAGTAGATAGGCAGATAGACACAGGGAGAATATGATGGCAGAATGGCTCATTTAATTGTAAAATGATAGTTTGGTGGTTTTCAGAGCAATGATCATCTTTCTTAGGCAAGAATAATGGAAGTTACACTTGATATAGCAAATATTATATCAACATAGAATTCTCTGCATCATAATGCAGTATGTGCAGCAATATAAGAGGCACAATCAAAAGACAGTGTTACAGAATTCTCTGACCATCACATTATTTGATAACAAACTCATTTGAATTCAAATGGCAACTGAGAGAGAATAATATCTGTATTCCTGAGTAGATATGTAATTATAGCTAGTCATCTTAACAATAAATAAATTATCCAATGACAGATCAGTTTACATACAGCTATGGCAAACTATATATTTACCCATGTTATTCAAGCTTATTGCTTTTTCAAGTTGTTATATAACCAAAAAGAAATTCAAGTTGCTTGATGGATGCACAAATGAGAAAAAGATGTACGTAAGTGTGAATGCATGCATGTATGTATATATACATATATATATATATATATATATATATATATATAAAGTATTTTTGTACATATGTATGTACAAGCATACATATATCAACTATATCTACAAATATATTTTGTGTACAGTCATATAATTACAATCATGTGTGTATACACAAAAACATGCACACATATGTATAAATATAGATATAATCACATATATACATATGTACATAAACATATACATATATATATATATATACATATATGTGCATATATACATGCATATATATATATATACAAACATACACATATATATATACATTTGCATGAGTACATGTGTGTATCAATACACAATATGCATGTATATTTGTAAAAGAAAAATTGTGTGTGTGTGTGTGTGTGTAAATATCTATGTATATACACATGTTTATTTGTAAAGACAAAGATTATTCTTATAAATATGTATACTACATTACTACATGCAGAAACATTTGTTAAAGTGGTTAAATGGCTATTCAATGCTGAATACTAAAACAATTCTGAGATTTCTGAGTAATTAAAAGACTAATTGAAAAAGTCAAATTTCATTTTCATTTGATTTATTAATGTAAAGCAATTTATCTTTTCACAGTTTAAATATTCACAAGCACACTCCATGGTTATCTCTCCTATAAACATATTACTTCTACCATCACTGACAATTGTATTATATTTCATAGAACATAACTCGAATGAAGCATTAGTTTTACAGTGAGTCAAATATGGAGTAGCTTCTTAATAACTTTATTACAGATACTTCCTAATAATGTCATCTTTAAAAACAAAAGGACACTCAGTTTTGATAAAGCTTGAAAAAAAAAAAAAAAATTGATGGTGGACAGGACTTGACAAAATTTTGTTGAGGTGTATTTTGTATGGTTGGATGCCTTCCTATCATCAGCCCTCAGCTGTTTCTAACTAAGGCAATATTTTCCCATAGACAAACTTGCCCTTCCATAGAAGACTCGAAATGAACAACTGGTAATGTTTGTTTACAATCATCACATGATGTCAAAACATAGGTACAGCCAAACATACACAATAAAAGTGTGAAAGTGTGTGTGCATTTGGGCCTCATGGAGGCAATGACAAATGACCGAGACCTTTGGCATTATGCCATGCTTGAGAGGAAAACCCATCAAGCCAAGTAAAAACATAGTCGTGGCAGATACTGGTGACATGCAAATGGTATTGTAGTTGGGGTGAGGAAGGGCATTCAGTCATTGAAATCATACAGCTTTCCAGCTAGCCAGCCCTGGTCAAACCATCCAATCCATGTCAGCATGGTCAATGGACATTTGATGATGATGATGATGACAAATCTATATATATATATATACATATATATATATACATATATATATATATATACATATATATATATACATATATATATATATATACATATATATATATACACATATATATATAC
>NC_068990.1:68123019-68136929 GCF_001194135.2 Octopus bimaculoides
ATATATATATATATATATATACATATACATATATATATATATATATATATATATATATATTCGTTTTCTTTTATTCTTTTACTTATTTCATTTGATTGTGGCCAAGTTGAAGCACCACATTAAGGGGTTTTAGTCAAACAAATTGGCCCCAGTTGTAAGCCTAGTACTTATTCTATCGAACTGCTAAGTTATGGGGATGTAAACACATCAACACCTGTTGCCAAGCTATGGTGGTGGGGGAGAAACACAGACACAAACACACAGATATATATACACAACAGGCTTCTTTCAGTTCCTGTCTACCAAACCCACTCACAAGGATTTGGTTGGCCCAAGGCTATAGTAGGTGATGCTTGCCCAAAGTGCCATGCAGTGGAACTGAACTCAGAACCATGTGCTTGGGAAGTAAGCTTCTTACCACATAGCCATGCCCGTATATGCATGTCTCTTCTATTTTTTAATTATTATAAATATTCCACCGAGGAGGGAGATGGTTGCCAACAAAGATACAAGGCTCCATCTTTGGGGTGTAGTTAACACAGATAAATTCACATTTGGAACTTGAGAAAAGTCTTGCATATTTCTGCTGTTCCACTCACAGATTGCATCTGTATGTGAGTAATAAGCATGACAGAGTTCTTTCAGTTTCTGTGTACCAAATCCACTTTGGTCAGCCTGGGGCTATAGCAGAAGATATTTGCCCAAGATGTCTCACAGTGAGGCTTGGAACCACATTGTTGGGAAGCAAGCTTCTTACCACACAGTCACACCTACAAACACACACACACAGACATACACATATGCATCTGTTATCCCTTCCTTGTTTCAGCCACTATACTGTAGCCATGCAGTGGAATGACCTTTAAGAATTTTCAGTCAAAAAATCGATTCCAACACCTTTTTTTAAAAACTTGGCACTTATTCTATCAGTCTCTTTAGCTGAACTGCAAAGTTACCAAATTTAAACAAACCAACGTCAGTTATCAAGTGGTGTAGTGGGGAAAAAAAACAAAGATATACACAGTTATGAAAGAAGTCTATTGTGTGTGTGTGTATTTGTGTGCGTATATATATATATATATATATATATATATATATATATATATATATATATATATATATATATATATATATATATATATATACAACAGACCTTTTCAGTTTCCATCTACCAAATCCACTCACAATGCTATGGTTGGCACGAGGCTACAGTAGAAGACACCAGCACAAGGTGCCATGCAATGGGACTGAACCTGGAACTATATGGTTGGGAAGCAAACTTCTTGCCACACAAGCACAATCATGCCAATATGGCTATATCAGCACCTGTGTGTGTGTGTGTGTGTGTGTGTGTGTGTGTGTGTGTGTGTGTGTGTGTGTGTGCGTGCGTGCGTGTGTGTACATGTGTATATGTATTGAGAGACAGATAGAGATAGACAACAGAATTAGATATACATAAATATGTATTAGCATGTACAAGAAATGAGTTGATTTATGGTAATGAGAATTGAGCAGTGAATACATAAAGATCAATAGAAAATGGTAAAACTGAATCAATATAATTTATTGCAGTGACTTTCAACCATTTCCAATATACAACACAAACTATGGTGCTAAAAGTCTGATTGAACACCATCAGCTTTTTTAAAAAGTTTTATTATATGAAAACAAGTACTTTAATACATGTTTTTATAACAGAGATAGATGCATGAATTGCACTTTGCCACTAAGGAATACAGATGTGCATTTTAAAAAATTACATGCAACTTGCACCTGAGTTTAGTTTTGACTGCACTCAAACTTTTGCACATAAACTACATAGATGACGCAGTGGAAGTGCAAAACTTTTATAGCAATATGGGTGTAAATGTAGTACGCTGAGTGCATTCCAATCTCTGGATTAAAAATGCAATAACTAAAATTTTCATCATTGTGTTATTATTAACATTTTCTGCTCTAGAAGTGTGTATTATCATTTGCATCATATCATGTGTTCTAAGTAGAAATCAATGTGTGAGTTACATAATAATGTTGTGTATTTTTCTTGGTTGCAGCATAATCGGATGCAAGAAAAACTAGAGTACATTCTGCAATGACTGTCAGAAAGTTGTAATATAATAAGTGTTGTTTCTTCTTCTTCGTTTTTTTTTTGTTTTTTTTTTCAGGCAGCCATACCACTGCAATAAGAATCTCTATATCTCATTAGTTTTGGCTACTCATCAATTTCATGTGTATCTCTATCTTTAATGTTAATATTATGTTAATAGTTAATGCTTTTTCTCCTAAGTTTTCAGTGCCAAGCTTTCCTCTTGGCAAATTTAACCCTTTTGGTACGACCCTAATTCTATGATACAAACATTTTGTTTGTAAGCATCTAAATTGAAACCTTCCACCAAAATTTCATGCTAATTTATGCTCCAACACCAGATTAATAATGGCAAGGTATTTTACTTAATTCTTTACTATATTCAGAATTAATTGAAACAAAGGCAGTTTATTTCAATAGAAATATGATAACAAAAGAGTTAAAGACCTTTCAGTGACACATTTTTCTTACAGGTATCCATAGTCTGTTGCTGATCATATAATCTATATTTCCAAAGCTTCACACTTCTGGTTTCTGTTTTATATTAAGCCTTAAATCTGGAACATTCATTCCATTCTTTTGAAAATAGCTGCAAAAATTCTCTCTCAACATCACAGATTTCTCTCCCCTTCAAAACATGACATCAATTATTTTCTTCCTCATTATCACGACATTACCCAATTTAAACATTTTACCATCAATTCCATTAATAAAATATTTTAATTTTATTTTTCATTGGCGATATTGTTTTTTAGATCAAAATAAATCTCCATTCTGATCACAAAATCATTCCAACAACCCTCTCCAAGGTAAAATGTTGGAAACTTGTCATTCTCTATAACATAATCTGAACTTATTTGTCCAGATATTTTTTTCAACTAGTGTAATATCACAATTTTGTAATTTTCAAACGATCTCACAAAAACACATTAAAAAAAATCTAAGTTCTTTGTTAGTAATTTTTCCTCCTTTCTTTTTTTTTTTTTTTTTTTTTTTTCCAAAAGCATCTTAATCACTGTTTAAAAAAATTTTTTTTTTTCAAAATATCTGTAGTGCCAAGTTTTTGTTAAAAAAAATCTTCACTGTCTATTTCTGTTGAAACTTCATCATAGCTACAAATGATTTTAAAAACTTCATTTGATTGAAATACAGAATGCACAAAAAAAAAATGTAAAGCTAAAAAAAATAATGCAGCATACAAATGAAATCTCTCCCAATGATTTGAAAGCACAATTATAGCGAATGCTTTTACACTAAGTATAAAGCTGGTAAGAAAGTTTACTTAAATATTATATATTTAAATGAACAATGAAGATGCCTTAATATAGCTTGCAGCAAAAGGTAGGAGGGTGACTTGTAAGTGTCGATATCTCATGTTTGAGGTCTGATGGCTAGCAAGCATATATTTCAAGTTCGCTTCTAGTGTTTGAAGCTACAACCAACACTTGTTCTCCATTCTAATCCTAATTCACCCTAATTCGCAATGTTATTCAATTGAGAAAGGGAGAACTAATTTCAGAGCTTTCATTGTAATAGTAGAATGTAGTCTGTTGGGAAGTTAACTCTAATGAAACTATGGCTGTTGATGTGTATTTCAGCTTCAGTCCTCTGTCTTTCTAACTTTTGTAATTTTCCTAAGAAACAGTTAAAATTGCTTGACTCATACATATTTAACACATATAGATCTTTCACCCAATCCATGGAATGTATATCGAGTGATGTTAAATATATTTTAATATTTTTACTTTGCAGAGACAAACTTGAGAGAATTAATTCATCAAAACTTTTATCTAATTTGTGAAAATTTTGTCAGTTCAAGCATTTCAGCTTTGTTCTCTTTCTATTTTAGCTCAGCACAATAATACTTTTTTTACCTTAAATGAGTTCACTTTATGAATAGAATGTAAGAATATTTTCATTCTTGCCCAAAATATTCTTGTTAAGTGTATTCAGTACTTAGAATGTAACTTTATTTCACCATGTCTCATCACTAACAAAGTCAGATTGTTCATACATCTTTAATTATCAAAAAAAAAAAAAAAAAAAAAAAATTTCTTCTCTCACTTTATTAAATCAAAAAAACATCCCTCAAGATATCCAGCTCACTTCTATTTGTGAAACAATGAAAAAAATGAGTCAATAGCTTCCATTCAAGGACAAAATATAGAACAAAAACATGATTTCAATAGTGAACCGTTGTGTTTATTAACCATTTCTAACAGTCTCATTCAGTATTTTTTAATTCAGAGTTTAATGATTTTTGAAGGAGAGCTACTTATGGAGAAAACAGTGTATAACAGTGTATTGCAAGATTCTTCTGATTCACAAATGCTGATCTTCTCAGTCTTCTTGTTCTACAGATGAACCATTTGTGCCAGAGAGTGAAGTTTGCTCTCCATAACAAAGCATGGGAAAAGATATAACTACTGACAATATAAAAAATATACTTGCTTTTTTTTGCTATTTCTGAGAGTGGCTTACTTTATAAAATAAAACTTATTCTATGTTTCTATCACAGACATTGTCATCATATTCATCATCATTTAATATATCACCGTCATCATTTAATGACCACTTTTCTACACTTCTATGGACCATAATAGAATTTGTTGAGGCAGATTTTCTATGGCCCTCCCTGTTACTGACCCTCACCTGCTTCCAACCAGGTTTTTCAAGGAAGACTTGAAACAAACAACACTGCATGTATGATGGTGATGCTCATTTACAATCATTAAGTGATATCAAGTCAAGAGTACATACAAACACGCACACACACATACAATAGGTTTTCTTTCAGTTTCTGTCTACCAAATCCATTTACAATGCTTTGATTGACCAAGGGCCATTGTAGAAAACTGCAGTGGGACCAAACCTGAGACTGCATATTTGAGAACCAAGCTTCTTCACTATACAAACTTACTGAATTCTAGGAGCTGAGTTTTTCCAGTTATGTACAACTAAACAGCAAATTAAATTTAGATTCTTTAAGTTTAGTTATCAACTAGGTTCTCAATGGTTGGAAACATAATTTTAATGTATCAACTTATTAGGTATCTGAAGTAGGATTGCTTAATATTATTTTGTTATATTTCTTCCCAAACAGAATATTTATTATTGTTATATCAAGCTGATAGGTGCTAGTGTGGCTGCCTGTTAAGAAACTTGTTTCCCAACTTTGTGGTCTTGAGTTTAGTCACACTGCTTTGTCTTCTACTAAAGCCCCAAGCAAACTGGAGACTTGTAAGTGGACCTGGTTGTTAGAAACTGAAAGAAGCCTGTCATATGTTTATGCATGTGTGTGTGGGTGTGTGTGTGTGTGTGTGTACTCTTATTACAACATTACATGATGGTCATAAGTAAGCGCCATCATACAGATAATGTTTGTCTCCAGTTTGCCATGAAAAACATGCATGGCCATGGGGGATATTATCTTGCTTGGAAACTGGTGAGGACTAGCAATGGGAAGATCTACCTCTACAAATTGCACCAAAAACATGTCAGCATGGAAAAGTGGATGTTAAAAAATGATAATGATGGTAAAATTACTGACTTGGCAATTGAGTGAGATTTTATCTTTTTGCCATAATTTCTGCAACAACATAGCTTGCTTCTTGAGTTTTGTCCAAATTAGTTGCAGAGTTGATAAGGTGCCTAGTTCGGTGTGTTTGATCAGTCATAAACCTTCTAAAATATTCAACAGGTTTCTTACTTAAATATGGATGTTTTGTACAAAGGTGTTTTTTCAGCTTCCTTAGCACCATCACCAGGTTTGCCAATATCTCACCACAACAACACACATATATGTTTTCCACTTCTGCCAATGAAATAAATTTGAAGGACAAATAGGTTTTCTTATACTGACACCACACTTTTATGAAACTAACACCAACATTACCATGTGTGATGTTATCAGATCTTATACCATTTACACTTGATTAATTGTCATCATCAAAATTGATTTTTTTTTTTAAACTTGAAATCTGTCCAACCCTGAGGTACTTGATGGTAAATGATGATGATGATTAACGAAAACCCAGATAAAAAAAATAGATAAAAACCAACATACAAGTATGCATCTTATGTATCCAGATGATAGAAAAATTAAAAAGAATGTTCTAACATTACAAAACTTCAGTGTACACAATGCTGGCGAAGTTTTTTTCAACACTGTCACCATATCTGCATTACCTCCTGTAATTCTTGACAGAAGTACGACAGAACATAATACAATTCTCTATACACAGATAAATCAGTTGGAAAGAAGAACAGATCTATTTTACTCCAAAATTGATTGTGAGATTTCTTCACTGTCACTGTGAAAGCCACTCAAACTGGAAACATACTGCAAACCCATAACAGTGAATGGCAGAGTGGTGTCAGAAGGTCTCAGAGTAATTCTTGGCACAATGACATGTTTTCAATAATGTTCAGCTTTTGTAACAATGTCGCCTTCAAACACACAGTCATATATATATAGGTTATTGGAATTCTTGTTCCATTGCAAAGCCCATTAACCTTATTTAAATTTCACAATAACTTTACAACATATCCCCTTTTCAATTGCTTTCTTTCATTTACATTAGGATTTTCAGATTGCTAACTCTTCACTTTTTCTCCATTTTCCTGTCTTCCCTCTGTTGCCATACATCTTTTTTCTTTTGGTGAATAGTTGTGAATATTACCTTTATCTGTCTCTCTTCTGTATTTTTTCTTTCCAGTGGTCTTTCTTTACCCATAACATATTCGTATATAAAGGCAAAAGTTACTGGAATTCACTACAATGTTTAATAATGCTTAAGTATATCTGTTAATAGTCTATTGTAGGTTTAAATTTTAATTGTCTACCCTATCTACTGTGATACAGACGTAAGGAGACTGATGAAAAAATTTCTTAGCCAAAGATGTTTAATGACAAGAAAAATGATATTTAAAGATAAGAAAATTATGTACACAAAGAATGGTTTCTGTAGTGATAGAATATTTCTTGTATTTTTTATGGGTTTAGGAAAACAAATAAAAATATAAGTATTTGTCATATAGTTTTAACTAAATAAGAGATATAATGCTTTTACCATAACATTTCTATAAACAAAAAATACACACACACACACACACACACACACACACACATGTGCACACACACATGTGCGCACACACACAATGAAGAGTGAATAAAATTAAACGAGAAAAATAATACTTTCTACTATAGACACAAGGCCTGAAATTTCGTGGAGAGGGGACTAGTTGATTACATCAACCCCAGTGCTCAACTGGTACTTATTTCATCAAGCCCAAAAGGATGCAAAGCAAAGTTGACCTCAGCAGAATTTGAATCCAGAATGTAAAGCTTGCTAAGCATTTTAGCCGTTGTGATAAAAATTTTGCCAGCTTGTTGCCTTAATGAGAGAAATAATTAAAGTAAATTCTAACAAAGGAAGTCTCGAAGTAAATCATTTCTCTACACCACAACACTTACTTCGTTGTGAAAGAAGGCTAAAGCCGAAGTAAACACACACATTATTTACATTTGACAGATATTTGTCCTCATTTTGTTTGTTGTTAACACAACATTTTGGCTGATACACCCTCCAGCCTTCATAAGGTGTCTTGGGGAAATTTCGAACCTGAGTTCTCATTCTTAAGGTATTTTTTGATGTTGTTGTTATTATTATTATTATTATTATTCAGGTTACTGCTTGGAATCGAACTCAGAACCTTGAGGTTAGTAGCCCGCGGGGCATATGGCTCACAGGAATATGGCGTAGTGGTTAAAAGCACAGGCTACTAACCCCAAGATTCCAAGCTGTGACCTGAATAATAATAGCAATAATAATAATAACATCAAAATATTCCTTAGGAATGAGAACCCAGGTTCAAAATTTCCCCAAGACACCTGATGAAGGCTGGAGGGTACATCAGCTGAAACATTGCGTTAACAACAAAGATGAGGACAAATGTCCATCAAATGTAATTAACGTAAATAATGTACATAATTCCTCATCTCTTAAATGTAGAACTGTAAACGCATACAAACAGAAACATGCACACAGCTTGTTATACTAATTAATATAGATATGTTATAAACAATTCACTAATACCATCATCATCTTCATTATCATAATCTCCATATTGGCATGGACTCTAGGATTTGATAATCTGGTAAGCCACAGGGGTGCACTGAGCTCCAGTGCTAGATTTGACATGATTTCTATGACTGGATGCCATTCCTAATGTCAACCCTTTAACAATATATTGGGTGCTTTTTTTTGTGCCACCTGCACCAATGAGGTTGTCAAGTAACTTGCAAGATAGAAAATGTATAAGGAAAATAATATATACAACTAAGTGAAGGAGTGTCTGAGAGTGGGGAGGTGACATTATGAGGACTGACATGGGGAGACCTGCAACCATTTATGGCACCAACAAAATGGAAATATATCCAAAATCATTGCTTCAACATTCATCTCCCTGCTGACAAACATATAGCTCATGATCCTGGAGCTCTTAACGGGGACTGGCAGCCAAACTTATCTAAGCCCAGAACTCTCAACAGCCATATCCCTTATATTTCAGTGTAACTAATACGCTATTAACTACCTAATTACAATATCTCTTCTGGGAAATACCAATGACAATGTAAACAGCCGAGCTTACTCAAGAAGGGTTCTGTGATTGAGAAAGTTTCATCATCTTACTTGATGGTTCAAAACAACAGCAATGAAAAAGGCTTCAACTAATGATAAGTTAACCACTCTGCAACTTAGGTCCTCAATCCTTGCACTTCATTCGTTCCATTATTTAAGTTTCCAGACCATTTAATTCCACTCCTTCATGTCATTCTATATGAATATTCAAGATAAGACAACAATAACAATGCGACAATCTGAATAAATATATCTTCAGATGGTGACAATAATTTTACTCTTTGATTTATGTTGATTCTGAATTAGATTTCATCGTATTATTGATAGTATCTTTCTTTTTCTCCACATTGCTACTTGATCTCTTCATCATTTGCATCATCATCGTCGTCGTTTAATGTCCACCTTCTGTGCTAGCATGGATGGGACTATAATATCATCTTATATGACACAACACTTCCTGTCAGTGGTGCCAATAAGTTTGTTACTTTAATATCTTGTCGATGGTTAGCAGTACTCCTGCATAGCCATCGCTTACAAACAGGATCAGTAAAAGATTAATAAAAAAAATTTAACCACTATATCTTTTACTTGTTTCAATCATTAGACTACAGCCATGCTGGGGCATTGCTTTGAAGCATTTTAGTTGATCAAACCGACTCTAGAAGTGTTTTGTTATTTTGTTTAAATCTGGTACTTATTCTATCAGTCTCTTTTGCCAACTCATTAAATTGCCAACTTGACAAATTGGTTGTCAGGTGGTGGTTAAATGACAAAGACACACGCACACATAGACACACACACACACAGGCGCACACATATAGACACATACACACAAGCTCACACATACACATGCATGATGGGCTTTCACACAGTTTCCATCTACCAAATTCACTCACAAGCATTGTTTAACCCAGGACTATAATAGAAGACATTTGCCCATGGTGTAATGTAGTGGAATTAAGCTTGAAAATTCGATTGCAAAGTGAGCTTCTTAACCACTCAGCAATACAAACATGCCTGCACATAATGATATCGTTATAAATTCATTTCAATAAAGTACAATCAAGAAAGATGTTTTTCAAATTTATGGTGGTATAAAAAAGTTCTGATATCTAACTGTGGAGGGAATTTGTGGAAGAGGCAGACTAAGGAAAACATGTAGGCAGAATCGTTAGCACGGCAGGCAAAATACTTAGTGGTATTTCGTCTGCCACTACGTACTGAGTTCAAACTCTGCCGAGGTCAACTTTGCCTTTCATCCTTTCGGGGTCGATAAATTAAGTACCAGTTGTGTACTGGGGTGGATTTAATCGACTGGCCCCTTCCCCATAAAATTTCAGGCCTTGTGCCTATAATAGAAAGGTGGTGAAATATGCTCACTGGATGCTGAGTCCCACAGAGGTGATGACAAGTGACTGAGACATTTGGGGATTTGCTGTGCTTGAGAAGACATATCAAGCTAAGTAAAATAGTAGTCGTAGCCACTGCTGCTGACAAATAAAAGGCATCCATTCCAGTGATGCATAAAAGACCCCAGTATACTCTATGAAGTGGTTGGCATTAGGAAAGGCATCCAGTCATAGAAACCAAGCCAAAACAGACTGGAACTTGGTGCAGCTCTCCAGTTTACCAGTTCCAGTTAAACTGTCTAACCCATGTCAGCATGGAAAATGGAAGCTAAATGATGATGATGATGATGGTGATGGTACGTTATCTCTCTAAAAAATGGTGACATCTAAAAGAAGTAAAGCTCTGTTTCTCTCTTCTATAAAAATAAGTCTCTTTACCATATCAAAGTATTATTTTCCCAATATCAATGTGGAAATGGTGAAAAAAAAAAAAAAATGCAGGAGAGTATATAGCTATAGTAACCTACCTAAGCTACAATAAACTGAAAATAGATGACTCTAAAAAATGGTAACTAGGTGGTTAGTGAAAAACTAGTACGCTGTGAAAAGACATGCAACAACAACATGTGTTCACTAAGCTGTGAACCCATCCTTTCAATATAAAAGCAAGTATTTTTAAAACTCATTAATGAATTAGGAAAAAAAAAAAATACTGATAATGCTGAAATATGGAGCAATGGTAGTAATAAGCTAATGATATGAAAATCCCATTAGTTTCACTGCACTAATAGATCATCAAACATACTGCAAAATTATCCAATCAAATATTGAATCCGAGTTGAGACAATTTAAAAGCAGCATTAATTTTCATTTTACCGAGATAAATCAAATCAGTTTAGCTGTTCAATAGCTGATGAAGTAAAGACAGTGATTTAAAGAATTTTTGCCGAATTATTTCATCAGAGAGTAATGCAAGCAACAAATTAAGGTTATTCACACAAACTAATCTGGTGCCGAAAGATAAGCAAGTTCATTAAGAGTTGTAAAATTGTGAAGACTTGGTTTTAGTTTTGTTTAATTCAAATTTATACAGCAACTTGCGTTTGTTTGTTTTTTTTACATAAACATAATCAAATTCGTGCATATGTTTTTATACAAGAACATACATCAAAACCCTTTAAGAAAGTCAAGTTTGTAACAAGCATCTGCAAATCTGAGAAACATAAAACCTCTTTAATATCAATTGATTAACAATACAATGTATTGTCAGCCTGTGTTTCTGCCGAGATGAAGGAAGAGGAAGATATTAGATTTATAAATCTCAACCTATATGTTTATCATATAGCTTAAACTAACAGGGATATTTTCTAGTCAGGATAAACTAAAGAGAAAAACAAACATTTTAAACACACACACACACACACACACACACACACACACATAAAATATATAAGTGTAGTGTAGATGTCTATATATCTTCATTATGTTAGCAGCAATAGATGTGTGGTAAGAAGTTTGTTATTCTGGGTTCCATCCCACTGCATGACACTTTGGACAAGTGTCTTCCATAGCCCTGGACTGGCCAAAGCCTTGTGAGTGGATTTGGTTGATGGAAACTGAAAGAAACCCATTGTAGATGTATGTGTGTGTGTGCACGCACAAGCGTGTGTCTGCATTTATTCCCCCACCACCACTTGACAACCAGTGTTTGCGTGTTTACATCCAAATAACTAAGCAGTTTGACAACAGAGAACGGTAGGACAAATAATAGGCTTTAAAAAGATAAGTCCTAGGATTGATTTATTCAACTAAAACCCTTCAAGATGGTACACCAGCATGGCTGGAGTCAAATGACTGAAACAAGTAAAAGATCATATATATATATATATATAATCTTTTCTGTATATATTATATGTGTGTGTGTGTGTGTGTGTGTGTGTGTGTGTGTGTGTGTGTGTGTGTGTGTGTGTGCATGTGTGAATACAAGTATATACATTTATATTTATGTTTATGTATGTACATGTATATATGTGTGTGTGTGTTTGTGCGTGTGTGATCACTGTTATCATTTAATATTCCTTTTTCCATGCTAGCATGGGTCGGAGTGTTCAACAGGAATTCATGAGCCAGGGGTCTGTGCTGAGTTCCAATATCTGCTTTGGCAAGTTTTCTACAGCTGGTTTCTCTTCTTAACATCATCCTTGTAAAGTATTGAGTGCTTTTCTGATGGCATCAGCAACAACAATGTCTCAGACTACTCACAAAATAAGAACCTCAACAGAGTGGAGTACAATGTTAAAGAAAGTAAAAGGTGCAGGAGTGGCTGTGTGGTAAGTAGCTTGTTTACCAATCACATGGTTCCAGGTTCAGTCCCACTGCGTGGTACCTTGGGCAAGTGTCTTCTACTATAATCTCGGGCTGACCAAAGCCTTGTGAGTGGATTTGGTAGATGGAAACTGAAAGAAGCCAGTCGTATATATGTATATATATATATATCTGTATGTGTGTGTGTATATGTTTGTGTGTCTGTGTTTGTCCCCCCAACATCGCTTGACAACTGATGCTGGTGTGTTTACGTCCACCGTAACTTAGTGGATTGGCAAAAGAGACCGATAGAATAAGTACTAGGCTTACAAAGAATAAGTCCTGGGTCAATTTGCTCGACTAAAGGCAGTGCTCCAGCATGGCCGCAGTCAAATGATTGAAACAAGTAAAAGAGTAAAAGAGAGAGAGTAAAGAGTATGATAGAGTGACAGAAATAAGTGTTATGCTAAAGAGATGAATACATAGCTTCCCCAGCTGCAAAGAGGAGAGATGATGAGGGCATCCCCTAATGTCACAAGGTGAATAAGAGAGACAGAATAAAGATAAAGAAACAGTGAATGAGTGGATAAGTGTGCTAAAGAGTGTAGCAGATATTAGAAATGGTGATAAAGATCAATGCAGTGAAGGGGGGAGGGGAAAATGAAGGAAATAGAAGTAGGTCATGGAGGTGATAAGAAACAGCAGTAGGGATGCAATGTGAAGTGTAGGCATGGTGGTGGATGGTAGCCTTTACAGCACTTGAGTGAGTAGCACCACAATTAGAAGACTGACGAAGGGATGGGAGTGAGAAGACAAGCTTGACAGAACTTCATTTTTATGGAGACAAATGGGTTTTCTCAAGCACAGCAAAAAATCTACTCACTTTATGCAGATTTTTTTTTTCCCCTAAATAGACAAGAAACTAAAACTTTATCAAATGTAACTATATATAACTCTACATATGACTACATATACATGAAAACCATTATCAAAGTTTTTAATCAAAAGTTTCACCAAAAAAAGAAAAAAAGAAAAAAACTGGGAAAGAAATAGACTAAGCAAATAATGCTAATATATATAAATTCTTCTGAATGAAACATTATATTTAGAAGAAATCACAGCATGAATTCTACAATTTGACATATTAGTATATGTAGGTCCAGAGAAGATGATTGCCTCATATAGCTAAGAGCAACCTTAATGCAAATTAGAGAGATTAGAGACAATTCTTGATACATGGCATCAGAAGCAAATAAAGGCCACAAGTTCATGTTTAAACAAAGACTTCATTTCATTGAAATATAATGTCATTCAGAATCATATATATATATATACATATATGTATTATATATATATATATATATATATATATATAAATATATATATGTATGTATTATATATATATACATATATGTATTATATATATATATATATGTGTGTATTATATATATATATATATATACACATATATATATTACATTGTATTGTGTTACATGATATATAAATGTGTGTGTGTGTGTGTGTGTG
>NC_068990.1:68137448-68141845 GCF_001194135.2 Octopus bimaculoides
TATATATATATATATATATATATATACTCATTAAGTTAAACATATTCTGGAGTAGAAACTAAAAAGACATACCTTTACCAGAAGAAAAAAAATACAGCATAACCATAACAGGATAATTTTCATTCCTACCTCAACCTGTCTCTCTCTTTCTACCTCAATTCTACCCCCAACAAACAATTTCAATTACATATATGTGGCCACATGATATATATATATATTGATACAAAGATTATATTTTTAATGAATTTTGGGGAGATTTACAACAGATTATGTACATATGTATATAGCTACATAAAAATCTAATTGCATGTGTGTGCAATGTATATATGTATGTGTGGAGATATGTGCATGTGTGTGTGTGGGTGTGTAATGTAATAGTGTTTACTCATGTCAGAAAAGGTATATGTCCAAAGTTACCAGTTATATGATGAGTAACACTAGTGTGATAGTAATATTACTACAAAAATAAAACAGTAAGTATTTAATATATACTTTGGAGTTTATCTTGGAGTTAACAATATCAGTTTCCACAGTTATTACAGTAAAGAAATCTGTTATTTATGTGCCAACTTTATCTTTAACATAATAGAAATACAAATATCTGTAAAAGAAAATCTACATCAACTTTTTCTCCTTTTTTCTGTGCTTTTCATAATCAACTTTACCACTTTCGGTAAAGGAAAATAATCAAAAGTCATAGTACATTCCTGGAATGATTTCATATATTTTGAGGTTAGTAAATGAAGAATACAATGTTGCTGTCAACATTTTTAAAATGATGACATTTATATTAGTTTCAAATTTAAAGGGCCAGTAATTTTAGGTGGTGGGCTAAGTCAATTACATTATTCATCTGGTACATATTTTATCAACCTCGAAAGGATAAAAGGCAAAGTTGACCTTGGTAGAATTTGAACTCAGAATGTGAAGCTGAATAAAATGTTGCTAAGCATAAAATGTTGCTAAGCATAAAATGTTGCTAAGCATAAAATGTTGCTAAGCATAAAATGTTGCTGATAATTCTGCAAGCTCACTGCCTTAATGATGACATAGATTTTGATGATGAAAAAATGTCTACAAATGCCAGTTCATTCATTTAACATTTAGCAAGAATTAAATAGGAAGGGAATCAAGGCAAAATTAATGCAGCTGGATACTTTTCCTGTTGAAAACCCTTATTTGTTTTGCAAGTAAAGAAATTTTAATTTTAGAAGAATTTGAATGTATTGAGCTAGCAGATAATTCTGTTGACAAGAAATCTCAACAAACATTACCAATTGCTACGATATTAAATGGAAAAGGCACTTGTTGTTGGTTGGATCATTGGCACCTGAACCAAAAAAACAAGTCAACAGAAACTTCCAAATATGGAGATCCTCTTTTTCATTTGGAAAGATGTCGCTATTATTTTATTTATCAAGCTCATAAAATTGATAAAGAGATTTTAGTAGGGTGTCTTGTGATATTTATGAGAGACAAAGGAAAGGAAGTGACCTGGGGTATATACAAGTAAAACCTGGATGCTGCACCATGACAATGTACTTTCTCATGCTTCACTTCTTAACTAGGCATTCTTGGCAAAGCACAAGACAGTCTTCATCCCTTAACTGCTATACTCCTTGGATTTAGCCCATTGCAGACATATTTTGTTCAAGCTGAGATCCATCTTAAAAAGGCTATTGATATCAGACAATAGAAAAACTAGAGAAAGCTCACTACAAAAACTGCACACTTCCTCTAAAAATGAATTCTAAAACTGGAACAAACATTGAGAGTAGTATATCAGAATCATAGGGAAGTATTTTAAAGAATATGAGTCTGACTAAATTGAAAGTAAAATAACAAATTTGTCTTTTGAAAAGTTCACTTTGTTTTTTCGATAGATCTCAGAAGTAGGAAACCACTTTTTAAAAAGACAAACTTGTTGACTAATTTGCTGAGACAAACTTATTGGCTAATTACTTTAAAGACAAAATTATTGGTTAATTAGAAATAAGACAAATATATAGGTTAATTATTTTAAAAACAAACTTATTGGCTAATTATTTTAAATACAAACTTATTGGCTTATTTATTGAACAACTATACAATTTACTCTAGGTATTGTAATAATGGATGAAGTTGATTTCAAACCTAAAGGAAACATATTTCTTAATCATGAGAACTAGGTCACAATATCAGATCAAATCAAATTACATGTAGATGATACAATGGAAATTTAGGGAATCCTACTTTGTTAAATGGTTTTACAACATATGTTAAAATTTACTAATTTAAAAAAGATATTTGATAATTTTTTATAATTGACATGATATATTCATTAAACCACATCATTTCAATTTAAATTTAAGCTATTTCAAGTAATTTCTCTTTTCCGTTAATCAGGAATATTCAGGAAGACGATTTCATTAACACCTATTTCAGCTTCAGGATTTTTGTGTACAACCCTTTACATTAATATGTAAAAATTCATTCTGCTAATGACAACAATCAAAATCATACAGGATATCTGGCCATAGAAAATCTACCTCAACAAATTCCATGCAAACATGGAAAAATTAATGTTAAAATTATGAAGATAGCATATATTTCGTGGCCATGTTAGAGCACTGCCTTGAGGAATTTTAGTTGAATGAATTGACTCCAATACTTATTTTCATGAGGATTGGCATAACAGACTGATAGCACAAGGACATAAACACACCAACACTGATTGTCAAGCAGTGGTGAGAGACAAAAGAAACACAAAGACACACACACACACAATGAGTTTCTTTCAGTTTCTGTCAACCAAATTCACTCACAAGGCTTTGGACAGATTGAGGCTATATAGTAAAAGGTTCCACACAGTCAGATTGAATCTGGAACCATGCAGTTGAGAAGCATGCTTCTTACTACAAAGCCATATCTGTTCCTATATTTTATACTAGCAGGAGTACCAGGTGTTGCTTCGGTATTAAATACTCGGCAATGTTCTTAATAGGTTCTACCTATTTTTTCATTGTACATTTCTTAGAATATTTTTTGCATTAAGTTGCAAACATTGACTTTGAGAAAGAAGTGATTTTTCCCATAGACCATAAATAAAGTAGTAACAACAGGGTGAAAAGCCCTGGAGAAGTCACAAGAGCATCTCAGGGGGTGCAACAATTGAATGTAAAGCGGCCCTGAAAAGGGCTGTGTTATTGTTCTCACAATAGCCCTGAAAAGGATTGTTAACCATTCACAGGTATAAACACCCTTTTTCCTTCACATAAAAAGCAGTGGGTGCAGTGATGTCAAAACTCAAGCCATCTGCAAGGAGATTGAGAAGCTGTAGCAGACAGAATAAAAAAAAAAAAGACTTAAGAAAAGAGGTAATTTTAAAGGAATGGCAACAATAGTACTCACTCACTATAAACCGATTTGGCAGAGAAGCTGCAGTATGTTGGATGGCCAACAGCACCTCATGGTAGACAACATCTTTTATTTTGGCTTTCAGAGCAAACACGAAAAGGTATTTTTGCATCCAACTCTTGAGCATCTGACATAATTGGCTGTGCGAGAAGTATGGTTGACCTAAATGGAGGCCTGCTATTGTAAGTGTTTGGCCTTAGAACTTGTTGATGGACATTGCAAAGAAAAGTCAAAGAGGGAACTGAAGTCGACACAAGGGACAGGGGCATTGCTTACTTGATTGAGTAAGAGATATCCTGGGTATAAAGATATCTCCAATGCTGCAACCCATAAGAATTGTTGTTTCAATAACATGAGGCAGCACATTTTTTACCACTAAGCATGTTCCATTGCACAGATGTGGTGGCTACAGGTTCCGCAGCAGCATGACACTCCAATTCGGTCAAAAATGAGGGATTTAAGGGCATAAAACCAATTTTCTGCTCAGTTTTTTCACAATTGTAGGTCATACACAGATGAATTCTGTGCAAATTGTAGTCTCCTAACATTATCCTTAGGATGAGTAAATAGTGTACAAAGTTTGAACACAATCCACCAAAGCAGTGGAAAAGATTTTGAAGATTTAAAGGGGAAAAAAGTGTATGAAATCGATTTTTTCACAGTTTTTGTTGCACAGGGATGCTTTTGAACATAGAACAGATACTTGATAGAACCACCATTCCGTGGTGGTTTTTTTAGTTGTAAAAAACCAAGAAAATTGGACTTTCCAGGGAAAAGTTTTCTACTGTGTAACTTTTCAAAAATACGAAAAATCGATTTTTTTCAAAATATTTCACAATTTTCTTGAGAATCAGAGGCCCCAAGGCAGTGCCAAAATATTTGTCACAACGTGACAGTCCTTTTGACACCAAAATTATTAAAATCGGACGTTTCTGTGAAAACTTTTCTCATGTGCAGCTTTGCCATTTTTGCAAAAAGTGTGGGGGGAGTCCCTTCAGTTT
>NC_068990.1:68142056-68143880 GCF_001194135.2 Octopus bimaculoides
TATGCTTTTGAATAAAATTACTGATTGTGATTTTAGAACTGCATATTAGTCTTCATAACTTTCTTTGCATTTTTACTGTAATAAATATTCACTTGGTCATAGAGTGAATAATAATTAGCTAAGGTCTTTATCATTCACAAATTTCCTGAGTGCAAATTTAGAATATATTGACACACACATATATAATTTATCATCATCATCATCACTTTGAACATCCACTTCCATGGATCAGATGGCATTTGTTGAAGTGGATTTCCTATGGCTCCATGTCCTTCCTGTCACTAGCTCTCACCTGGTTCCAAATAAGGCAATATTTCCTCATTACCAAACATTTTCTCACAGATGACTAGGAACAAAGATACTGTTTGCATGATGGAAACATTTATAACTATCATACAATATCAAAGCAAAGAGATAGTAAATACAAACATAAATGTACATATGATGGACTTCTTCCAGTTTCCATCTACCAATCTACTGACAAGGACTTTGGCTAGTATGGTGCTATAACAAAAGACATGCAGTGGGACTGAACCTTGACCATGTGGTTGGAAAGCAAACTTGTTACCACACAGCCACGTTTATGTAATCTGTCTAAAATCTGATTCATGCTGATTATTAATAGTTCTAGAATGTTCAGATAATACAACATCTAGGGAAAATGGCCAGTTCAGCACTGCAGATATACATATATAAGATTTACCAGCAAGTGTATTTTGGTCAAGTAGTTTAGCTTTGACTATCTGGTCAGTGTTTTTGTGCATTCTATCTTAAACTGTAATATTTAGCACATCCTGTTTACAAACTAAGAACAGTTGCGAGTTTGTTCAGAAAGATTTGAATGCTACACTGAACAGGATGAAAGTCTATTTTAAATCTCCTCCCACTCTCATATGTATACATACACATTAATATGTATTCACATACACACATATGAAATATGTACAATATATATATATGTGTGTGTGTGTGTGTGTGTGTGTGTGTGTGTGTATAACTAAATACACATATGGGCTTCCTTATTCTATAATTTAACACAAAACATCTGGTTTCAGTTCTCAGTATTTCTTAGATTTTACAGGAACTTGTAACTATGTGAATGTATCTTTTGTATATAGATGCCCTCTAAGAGATTTTGTGTGTGTATGTGTGTGTATATATATGTATGTATATATGTATTGATTGATTGAATTTGTTCTATTATATGTGTATGAGTTCATTTCTTTGCTATGGATTTCAATGTGATTTCCTTTTAGCTTTGTATTTATCAATTAATATTGTTTGTATTTTGTCTAATTTGTTGCAATCATTTTCAGTCTCATATGATAGTACATGTATTTTGAGTGTCTGCAAGTGTGTGTGTGTGTGTGTGTGTGTGTGTGTGTGTGTGTGTGTGTCTTTCTTTCTCTGACGAAATGATTTTCTTATTCAGCAAAGTATTTAAAATTTAATATATATATACCACTTTATGAAAAGAAGTTAGATAAGAGTTGTTATATTTCAGTGATGCATGTGACTAGTATTTGTAATACTGTGTTATTAGACAAGGGAGTAGAGTTTGAACACTTACAAGGATACCTAGCTGTCAGAAAATGGCCTTGATCAGTCGATTGCTCATTATAGAATGACTATGTATTCAGTTACAGGACACTATATCTCTCCATACACTCTCAGACAGACAGACAGATATATATATATATATATATATATATATACAGATATAGGGCAGGGAATTGCCAATCAGTAATAAAATTAATAATTAACAATTTTGCCAAGTAGTTCAGTATGAAAAAACCTCTATCGGTATATAGATATAGATATATG
>NC_068990.1:68143890-68145427 GCF_001194135.2 Octopus bimaculoides
TAATAAAATTAATAATTAACAATTTTGCCAAGTAGTTCAGTATGAAAAAACCTCTATCGGTATATAGATATAGATATATGAATGTGTATGTATAGATATATATGTATGTGTGTGTATATGTATATAAATATACACACATATATATATATATATACATGTGTGTGTGTGCATTTAATGAATTTTGGAATTATACATGAACTACTTCTAGTTTCATGCGCAGAGAGTGCAGCATTTAGATTAACTTGTGAAGCATACCATGCATTACCTGGAAATCATCCAGGCTCAAAGAACATAACTACACCTTGAGCAAATACAAGGAAAACCTACGAAAAACATTATGAAGCCCTCTCAAAGAATGTGGGATAAATTACGATCCTGGAAGCTAGGGAACACCCCTTTAATTCATAAGAATGTTGTTAATATGACGTGTTCAACAAGATGTGAACAATCCTTACTTAGTAGGGGTAGGCCAATGCAGGAAAAATGTTAATGTGGCCCACATCTGACTAACCCTATTACATACAGTTCCTCTGACATCCTCTAGAATACACCATGCTCTCAACATTAGTAAAACTATTATGGAGTGAAGGGACATATTCTAGCTTACAAGAATAGAATTATCAACCTACCCCTTACAACATTGTAAATTTTTCATTTATTTCTCATATTTCATCATGGAGTGGCGATGCCTTGAGACTATAAATGGTTAGTGGATCATGCACGGTATGCTATACAAGCTAGTCTGAACACCACACTTTACAAGCTTGAAACTTGAAGTAGATCATATATAACTCCAATATACTTGATATTTTGCTGTCCGTAAAGTGTGTGTGTGTGTGTGTATGTGTGAGCATATGTATGCATATCTTTGTGTATATGATAATTTTTTTAAATAATTAAATAATGCCAAACATGATTACCTCCAATTAGAAATTAAAGAATTTTGTAAAATGTAAACAAAAGAATTAAATATTTGACTTTTATAGATTTCCTTTCTCATAATTCCTAAATTCAAATTTCTAATCCCACCAAATATTATAAAGAAACGATTATCTTCCTTGTAATTGCTACCCCATACCCCACATACCTATCGCAAATGTCACATTTCTCAACAATATGTCAAAGATGACGTTTGAAATTTTTATTTTTCAAGTAAATATTTTGCTAGATAAGCTCCAAGTCACAGAGCTTTATATGGTCATAAATTATTTAGAAAATCAATGAGAATGATATCGTATTCACTCCAGCAACTTGATCGATCATACATTTAACACAAGTTTTAGTAGTTTGGAAATATATTTAAAGCAAGAACAGAACACACATTAGGATATTATAAGACACATATGGCATACTAAATACAGAAAATTAATATGGAATACATTGCACAAATTCTTTAAATATGTAAATAATAATTCAAGTAGTAGAATGAATTTTATGCAGTCATGACAAAGAAAAGATATTTCTTCTTTATGGTAGAAATTTATTCCACTACTTCAATCATTTGTATTACTTTTGTTGGCAGAAAATATTAGTTCTT
>NC_068990.1:68146306-68150677 GCF_001194135.2 Octopus bimaculoides
TATAGATAGATAGATAGATAGATAGATACTTATTATATATACATATAAGTATATATATTATATCTGAGACCCCCTTCAGTCATGACTGACCATGAGATTGCACCTAGAAAGTTACCCTCCGAGGCACAAGTTGGGGCAAGGTTGTTTGTGGAAGACCAGCAGTAGCCCATCCATACTGGTCTCCCCTCTCCATGCCACCAGTTTTATCCAAGGGAAAGGCAAAGGCTGATACAGCTTGGCACCTGTGATGTCACAACTCATTTCTACAGCTGAGTGAACTGGAGCAACGTGAAATAAAGTGTCTTGCTCAAGAACGCAACATGCAGCCCGGTCCAGGATTTGAACTCACAACCTCACGATCTTAAGTTCGATGTAAGTAACCAGAGACAAGCACCTTCACTATATATAATATATTTATACATATATATATATATATATATATATATATATATATATATATATATT
This sequence comes from Octopus bimaculoides, assembly GCF_001194135.2. Lineage (NCBI taxonomy): Eukaryota > Metazoa > Mollusca > Cephalopoda > Octopoda > Octopodidae > Octopus > Octopus bimaculoides. The sequence continues at coordinate 68,146,772 of NC_068990.1, forward strand.
ATATACTTATTATATATACAGTTAGATAGATAGATATAGGGAGAATCCACAAAAAAAAACACCAAACAAAGACAGGTAGTGTAGAAAACAAACAGATGTATTAGTATAATGCTCGGGAATTGAAAAGTCTTTAACATTTTGAGCCTACGCTCTTCCACAGAAAGGAACACAGAAAAAAAAACAAGGAGAGAAGATAGATAGATAGATTTATTATATATACATATATGTTAGTTTGGTTATTCAAAATACACTTCACCCATCCTGCATAACTGGATTACTAGCTAACATGTAACCCAGTTAATCCTTTGACCATTAAATCCCTGACAATCAGACACTAATATCAAACTGAAATCTTAACCTAGACCCCAATTAGATATAAGACCCTTATAATCTTTAAACAATTAAATCAAACATAAAGATAAAAGCAATTAACACAATACCTATACCCTTAGGATATAGTATCAAAATGCTGAAGAACATAAGGTATGCAAAAAAGTAAACCAAAAATGGGAAATATACAAACAACTACATAAGGTTCACAATAACAACAAAATGTTATCTAATGGAATATAAACATCCCATCATCAGCTGCAGTATTGAAAATTGTTATAGTCTCACCAGCAAGCTGTAATATTGAATCTAATGATGTCAGCAGCATTGAAAATTATTTAAAGACTTCTCGTGAATTACTAGATATAACTGAAAGAAAGAACTAATGTTTCTTTCATTATAAGTAACAAAGTCTAGCTCCTTTTTGGATATATGTAACAATATATGTTGTCGGTTAATACAGTAAAATATAAAATCAAATTACCCCACAAATACGCCTTGATTAATTTTTGCACAGTTGTCTAATGTAAGCATCAGTTGAGTTCTATAAAAATACAGATAATATTTTTGTCACAATTGTAGAAACTAAAGAATCATAAAATATCTTGCTGAGAGAAAAAGTCTGATATTCTAAAATTCAATACAGGCATGCACAATGCTTTCAGTTTTGTTGGGTATGCATGCATAAGTGAAAGTTTATGTGTTAAGCAGGAAGTGTGGTGTCAAAACAAGAAGTGTGTGTAAGGGAAGACAATTCTGTCTTTAACACATAAATTCTCAGCCTTTTTTAAACACAGCACGATTCTTAATTCCATGCATCCTAGTCTGTCTAACAATTATCTACATGGATTACCATTGAACTATAAAAGCTCAAAGACAATATAATGTATTGGTATATTTATTTTTTTTATATATTATTTTTTTGTATATTATTTTTTATTTTTTTGTAAAAAACATTTCATTCTCCCTCTTCTTGAAAATTTGCTATGCAATGAAAGCTGGTTAGAAATCCTTTTTAATCCTCCTTATACACATCTATATTAAAATATGCTTTCAGTTTAGCATTCTGCCTATTATTATTTTTTATTTTCCTATATATATATATATATATATATATATATATATATATATATATATCACACATATATATGGTATCACTGGAAGACTAACAGAGAAAGTAGTCTTTACATGCGGCATATGCACAAGTACATTAAACATCAGGAATGTACAGAAAATAGACTCTCTCAAATGTCAAGGGAGATCTTTCAAAGAGAACAGTTTCCATTATTCAGGTGACCAAGTTAGTAGTGAGGGAAGTTATTCTGAAAGCATAGCTGCAAGAATAAGAGTAGACTGGGCGAAATTCAGAGAGCTACTACTTCTATCAGTAACAAAGGGCCTCTCCCTCAGAGTGAAAAGTAGACTCTATGATCCCTGTGTACAAACAGCCATGCTACATGACAGTGGGACATGAGCTGTGACTACTGGAGATATGCAAAGGCTTGAAAGAAATGAAGCTAGCATGCTTTGCTGGATATGTAATATCAGTGTGCATATATGACAGAGTGTAAGTGACTTGAGAGACAAATAGAGTATACAAGGCACTAGATGTAGTGTGCAAGAGAGAAGACTGCACTCGTATGGCCATGTAATGTGTATGAATGAAGACAACTGCATCAAGAGGTGCGAATCTCTAATTGTAGAGGGAACATGTGGAAGGGTAGACCAGGAAGACTCAGGACGAAATGGTGAGAAAGGGTCTATGGATGTTGGGACTTACAGGAAGGATAACAGAAGACCAAGATTCCTGGCAGTTTGCTGTGCTTGAAAAGACACATCAAACTAAGTAAAAGCATGGTTGTCCTTGCATTCAGGTTGTTCTCTGCATCCTCTCCAGCTGAGCGTCCCTAACCTTGCAGGCTCATGGAGGTTTGTGCTAAGTAAAAAGCAACCATGACGGTGCTGTGTAAAAGCACCCTGTACACTCTGTAAAGGGATTAGCATTAGGAAGAGCATCCAGCCATTGAAATCATGCTAAAACAGATATGGAGCTTGGGCAGCTCTTCAGCTGGCTAGCTCCAATCAAACTGTCCAGCCCATGCCAGCATGGAAAACAGACATTAAATGATGATGATATATACACACAATCAGATATATACACACAATCAGATATATACATGCACACATATATACATGCACACATATATACATACATATTATGTAAATGTGTGTGTGTGTGTGTGTGTGTGTTAAAACATTGGTTTTGATTGGAACTTTAGTCTTTGTCTGATGATTTAATCAGAGTGATTGAAATACACCCCAAGCAAACCTTAACAGCTTATTTCAGTCAGGAATAATATAATTTTGCCATAAATTTTTTTTTTAAACCTCGTTCCATCAGTAAGAATTGTTTCATGACGAAAATGCTTTGCTGAGAAAAACATCATTACTTTGATTTTTAAGTCTGCAAATCATTTCAAAATTTATCCTTTTCACAACTAACATGCTTCTGCATAGAGTAAATTTTGACTGATCTCACATCCTATATCCTGGGATAGTCTTGCAAATAAACAACTATTCAAACATAACTTGCAATTAAACTGTTAATGTTTAACTACATCTTGTATTGCTGCACTCAGCTTTAAAGAAATGTTTTTTAACTATCAATGCTGCTTCATGATTCATACAGTTGGTGAATGCAGCAAGTGCATTACTGGCAGATTCAACTTTAGATTAAAATCCTACATGTTTTTCTTGAGATTGCTGCTGTACAATCAGTACAAACATCAATACGGCTGTTCCATTTGGGACCTACTTCCTGAAAAAATGGTCTACTTTAATGGAAACATCTTTCTTTGTTATATATCTATATTATAATCAATCAAAAACAAAAACGAAAAAACACAGGAAGACTATACTATTTTCATACAAATATCTGAAAAATATCAATAGCTCAGCTGCATTTCTGAAAATGGTTAATTCCCCAAGTTAAATTACAAATTTACTAACATCTTTTTATTTATGCTATTAGTTCCTCAAATTGTTTGCCATTAATTTTTGCAATTTTTTAAAAATATTTATTTTGCATCACTTGACAGTAATTTTATTTTTTATTTTGTTCACATAATCACAAGCATGGCTGTGTGGTTAAGAAGTCTGGTTTATAACCATGTGATATTGGGTTCAGTCCCACAGTATATCATCTTGGGAAAATGTCATCTATTAAAGCCCTGGGCCAACCAATGTCTTGTGAGCAAATTTGCTTGACAAAAATGACATAGGAAATTATCATATATGTATCAACATCATCAGTTTGACATCTACTTTTCTAATCTCCCATAGGATGGGCTGAGTTTATAGAGACACATTTTTCTATAGCTGGTCACCCTTCCTCTTGCCAACTTTTGCCCATTTCCAGTGGTAGACATGTTCTTCGCATGGCCAGAAATATTCACAGAATAATGGAAATAAATGATGCCGCTTGTATGACAATGACAATCATTCGCAACTATCATATATATACATATATATACATATATATATATATATATATATATATATATATATATATATATA
>NC_068990.1:68152141-68156318 GCF_001194135.2 Octopus bimaculoides
ATATATATATATATATATATATATATAGTGTGTGTGTGAGTGAGTGTTTGTCCCCCGCACTGGTTGTCAGCCTAAGTCGGTTTGGTTATGTCTCTATAACTTAATGGTTTGCTAAATGAGTCCAATAGAATAAGTACCAGACTTTAGAAAATTAAGTACTGGGGTCAATTTGTCTGACTAAACCCATCAAAGCAGTGCCCCAGAATGGTGTGAGTCCAATCACTACAACAAGTAAAAGGTGAAAGATAAGTTTTACTGCGCACTATTAATGATTCTACCCTGCTGGTAACACCACAAGTTCCTTACTATTTTTAATTAAGTCAAGGTTTTATATGATGACCTTAAGTAACTTTTGTTGACCAGTGTACACGTTTGAAAGAGAAAAAAATATTTTCAGTGCTTTCTTTCAAAGATTTCAGAAGTCTTTCATAAAACAGTAATAATTTGCCTGCATAATAAGTTTGTTTCATATCAAGATTTCCTAATCAAGCAGTGTTCATAATTCTCTTCATGAAATGCTTATTACAATTTAAATAAACTTAACAGTGCTCTTCATACCTAACAACTAAAGTAAATCCACATTGGAAAACATATTCTATTGAATTATTGTTGTTGCTGTTCAACTTCTACAGTTTCACTTGCACCTTAACTCCTGTTACTACATCCAAGTTCTGCAGAACTATTTACAACTATCTATCTACTCAGTGAAAATAATGATTATCCAACAAATAAAAGCGATGAGCTGGCAGAATTGTTAGCATGGGAGGCTAAGTGCCAAGCAATATTTCATCCATCTTAACATTCTGAAATTCTGCTGAGATTGTCTTTGCCTTTCATTCTTTTCAGGGTCGATAAAATAAGTACAAACTTAATCTCATACCTAACAACTAACGTAAATCCACATTGAAAAATATGCATTTGCATTTTTGTTTTGCTGTTCAACTTATACAGTTTCACTCAGTCTTAAATTCCTGTTACTGCATCCAAGCTCTGCAGAACTATTTAGCAGTATTTTCTATAATGATCTTTGCTGATAAGTTTAACCATTTATCTACAGGAAATATTCTCAATTTATATAATAAAAAAGAAATTAACTATTATTTGGAAAATAGCTATAAGGAGAAAAATAGCAACTTTAAAGAATAACTGATACAAATCATCTATTATGATGAATATATAGTTATATAGCAATTTCAAAATTAAAATATCTATATAAATATTGAATTGATTTTTTTATGAGAAAAGTTATTTTGGAAAATTAAATTGTATCATTATTTGTTGGTCCTATACGTAAATTCCACACACCAGTTACAGTTAAATTATCTCAACAGGTACCTACTATTATATCACAGGTCACTGACTAATTCAATGAACAAAAGTCAAAATCATGGTTGTAAACAACAGACTAAATTAGCACCATTAACGAAACCCTTCCTTCTCACAGACCTCTGAATAAAATGACACAAAGTACCAAAGCAACAGATGACACAATATTTAATACTCTACAAATCATTACAAAACCCAAAGTTCATGGTACTAATAAGGACAGTGTTACTTACTAGGCAAATTGGTCATTCACCTTGGATGCTAAAATTTTGGGAAGCCGTACAAATTCTAAACAACTTGAAATATCTCAATAAAACTAAAGGCTCAAAATCACAAAAACAAAAGGAACAGAGCAAGACAGTCCTGGGACAGAGAAGGATGAATGACAAAGTAAGAGTTGGTCACTAGAGATGAGATGGTCATGTGGTGAACATCACATGACCCTCTCATCTATACTGACAAGTCATTAAGTTATGACTTGTCAAATGATTTAGCATGAAACATTTAAAGTTTTGCAAGATAACATATCTACCCAGGGAAAATAATAATTATTAAATGAATAAAGGTGATGAGTTAGCAGAACTGTTAGCACATCAGGCAAAATGTTTAGCAATATTTTGTCCATCTTACATTCTGAAATTCTATCGAGATTGACTTAGCCTTTCATTCCCTTTAAGGTCGATAAAATAAGTACCAGTTGAGAACTGGGGTCAATTTAATTAACTTAGCCCTTACCCTGAAATTGCTGGTCTTGTGCCAAAATTTGAAACCAATAATTATTAAACAAATAATTAAAGAACATAATTCAATCATGCTTTTTCAATAGCCTTTTCAGTTGGTGTCAAGTGGGTGAAGGCAGGAGAAATTTGTAAAAACATTGTTAAAAGTGGGGGATAATGTAGAGCTAGGAGAAGAGGAAATACATTATAGGGTTTGTAAAAGGGGAACACGTTGAAAGATTAATGAATGAGGGCACACATTTTAGGATTCTAAGGTGCTCAGCATCCTAGTATACATTGAGAGGAATGACAGGATTTCTAGATTTAGAGGACAAGCAGTCTCTCCACTTTTAAAGAGCTGACAGCTCTTCCACCTTTAAAGGCTGATAGTCATAGTAAATCTCAGTGAGAATCGAAATAAAAATGTATAAGATCTTAGAATTAATCCTGCCTTTCTGTTTCAACACTGCTGTGAAAATCTACAATACATGTATACAGTATAAAACAAATAATGGATCCATATATACATACTTTTATATATGTGATGTGCGCATACATGTTTGTGTGTGTGATTATGTATTGAAATTTTGTCAGTCCTCCGGTTAATAGTCAAAAGCAAATTGCAAACAAAGAACCATAATTAAAGTCAACTTTAAGCTATTTTTAGACACATATCTAAGTTTCAAACATGGCAAATCTTTTCCACTTAAGTGATTCACATCAAAAACAAAATCTATAAAAAAAGATTTTTTTTTGAATCTCCAAAAACCTAATGGAATGTTAAAAAGTAACTCAAATTAAATAGTAGTTTTATATATAATTTTGTTTCAGATCACGTCTTACAAATGCAGAAATCCTATTAGTTAGGAGCACTCTCTGAAAACTTGCAACAGGTGCTTATTACCAATCAAGTGACTGATGTCAGTGCACAAATTATATAGGTGAGCAAGTCATGTACGTGGCACTCTTGCTATTCAAAGAAGTGACATCAATTAAACTCACAACTCTAAGTCTCTGAACTACTCATCAATTATACAGTCTTGTGTGGACACAACTGCTAACAGAACCATGGTTACTAACTGAAAGAGCTTCAGAAAAGTGTGACGAGAATGGAAGATGGGAACTGGATGAAGAGGTGACAGTAGCATAGGCAGTAGTAGGCTTTAGTTTAGTTAGGTGTTGGTCAAATATACAAAGACGACAAGTAAGTAGAGAAACAGTGTTCAGTGATTCGACGATAATAGTAGAGGAATCCATGCAAACAGAGACCGTGGTGATTATAAGGAATAATTTATCTTTTAGCTTTACTTGTTTCAGTTTTTGGATTGTGGCCATGCTGGAGCATCGCCTTGATTGGTCTAGCTAAATTAATTAACCAGAACTTTTATTTTTTGTTTCTTAAAGCCTGGTACTTATTCTATTTCCCTCTTTAGCCAAACTCCTAAGTGACAGATACATTAATAAACCAACACTGATTGTCAAGTAAGACAGACAGACAGACAGACAGACCTACAATAAAATAGAGGGAGAGAGATACAGAGATAGATAGATGAATAGATAGATAGATAGATAAATAGAAATATGACAGGCATCCACACAGTCACCATGTACAAAATACACTCACAGGGCACTGTGAGGCTGAGGCTATAGCAGAAGACACTTGTCCAAAGTGCCACGCAGTGGGACAGAACTCAAAACCATGTGGTTACAAAGCAAAATTCTTAACCACACAGATATGCCTGTGCATAAAATGATGAGAACTAGATAATGAAATTCAGTGATAATACTCGATGAAATATAAAGGTCCTACAAACAGAACTGGAACAGAGGATGTTGCAGTAGCAGTTGAAATAATTGATAGTTAAATGTAAATTTGGAGAGAAAGCCAAACTCAAAAGAGCAGGGATAGAGACGAAGAACTGACAAAAGTGTATGGAATATGGTTATGAATAAACTATGAGAACTGAGAGCAATGTGATGTGAAGCGCTTGCAGGCCAGTGATTTTTTGGTATTTTTTGTTTTACACTCCACTTTAACTTTCAAAAGCATCATGCACTCAACCTTGAATGAACAAACTATACTTCATATCTATCCATCTATCTATCTATCTATCTATCTATCTATCTATCTA
>NC_068990.1:68156418-68159768 GCF_001194135.2 Octopus bimaculoides
ATTGTTTCAGTTAGTGGAATAACGTGTACATATACATCTATATGTATACGCACATATACATACACATCTATTTATGCATGCACATATATATGTATATGTATATAATCCAAGAGAGTTAGGGGTTGAAAATACAACCCATTAAGGGAAAATGTCTATCCAATATACTGCTGGGAGGGTACTCAATTACTATTACACTAGTGTTTTACCAAGTGCAATAAGTGGGTGTGGGTAAAAGGAGGTTTTTACCTTAAATTTATATAGCAATATGAAAATGGAGGGGAATATGAGATACTCATCAACTTGCAGACATTGTACTTTGTTAATTAATCCATTTATTTTACAACCAAAGGGACAATAAAGACAATATACAAACACATATGTCATACTATGTCATATCAACAATTAAAATTTCAAATTCAAAAGGACATATATATATACATACATGTATACTTACACACACACATGTATATGTACACGCATACATGCATATACATACATATACATACCTACAATACATACATGCAAATATAAATATATTGAGACATATCTACTTTATGAACGCTTATATACAAACAATTTTTTAAAAACCTGCCCAGTGTGTGTATATTATTAAAATGTAAAAATAAAAATAAATTTAAAAAATAAATATGATTAAAAATATATAAAATAATGAAATTGTACATTAACTTGATGTAACATAATTAAATAAGTAGGCAAAGATAAAATAAAATAAAAATGAACTTCAGCGAAGTTTATGCTTAAAATTAAATATATAAAAGACATTCAAAGGCTTTCTTAAAGATTAAGTTGAAATATATACATCATCGTTGTGATGCAAAATAACCGTACACTGTTAAATCAAATTCAAATGCGACAGTCAAAAAATATTTCGAAAGACAAAACATTTTACCCATACAGTATTTTGTTGGTTGACATTATAAATTTTGTGGCATGCGTGCAGGAATTTAAGAGCTCACGTCTCTGGTTCAAAGCATTTTTATCCTGGAACAGGATGAAGAATTTTTCAGTGAGGCAAAGATTACATTTCATAGATCTTTTACAAGCTCTATGTCTGTATGCTGATGCTTTATCAAGAATTTTCCAGGTTACATTGAAAGGATGGGTGTCATTCTCTTTCAATTCCCAGACGTGCTTTGCAAGACTAGTTGCTGTCCTGTTCTCGGGGTATCAGAAGGAATTTGGTGGGAATAGAATCAAGTCTTGAATGAATTTTCTGAAGCCCCTGTATATGTTTTATATTCCTGTGAGCCATTTATTTGCACTTTGGCTCTATAAACAATACCCATTTCAAGACATTTTCCTTCCAACGGACAGCAAATCTCATCTTTGCAATTACAATTCCTCGAAATAGATACGGCACTGTAGTTGTCTGTAATAATTTTTGTATTGTACTGGCAAAGTTTTTGAAACAAGAATAGCTAACCTTCAGCATTCTTCTATTAAATATTCAATAAAACTTATGGCTTAGCTGAAAATGCTTAGAGACTAATTTTAAGAATTTCCTACCTATATCAGTTTTTATCCCCTTCACTACTAGCAAGTGCCTTTATGTAGTACTCTCTGTCCCACTCTAATTTTCCCCCTTTCTCTCACTAGTTTTCTGTTTCTTTTTCTTTTTCTTCTTCTCCATTGTTTTCCTCCTCCTCCTCCCCATACTTAACATTTACCTTCTCTTTCTTTCGCCTGTAGTGGCTAACTTCTATAAGCATATGCCAGCAGATTTTGTGTACGTGCATGTGTGCGTACATATTTATATATGCATTTGTATGTATATATTTATGTTTTGCCTTTATATGTCTATATATGTATATAGCTATGTACATACACCTGTACGTTTTAGTGTATATATATGTATATTATATATGGTTTAGTATGAGCATATGCTGCTAAATGTACATGTAATCCAACGGGAAACTTTTTAATTTTTAAATGTATATAACTTTTAATGTTTTAATTGATTTATATTCTATATTTATATTTTACAAGTAACTATTTACCCTATGTATTGGTAAACTCTTTGATTTAAAGTTTTCTTCGATTTTATAAGATGATTTTATACCAATGTTTGTTCATTGCATGCTACCGGTCATTGTAAAGACCATTACTTGAAAGGACCAATGAAACAAAATCACTTTCAAATCTGTATCCATTAAACTTACTGTATATGCTTGCTTATAACCTTGTTTCTCTTCCATTCTAAACAAAACTGTCCGATGATTGGGAACGGGAAACACTTGAGTAACCGCTTGTCATATTTTTGCTGCTTTTCAATAAAGTATATTACTCTACCTCTGGTATTTGAGTACTATTTTTTCCACCTTCTTTCACATTTTAGTGCTTACTCCGGTATATACATATATACCAATATATTACATGGACACAAGCACTAAAGTGCGTATCTTTCAAAATATCAAAATACTAGTGCACATGTAACATTACAAACATGTAAACACAGAGATACACACATGTACACATACACCACATGCAGAGAAACAGACACATACATTGCACAGACATTTGTAGCTGATCCTTGATCCAGCTCAAACTAAGTGCAAGCAGCAGATGATTACTGATAGAAGGAAAGCATCTTGATTTTTATCACATCATATAGGATGTGCCAGTTTGTTTCCCCTACCCCCGCTGTCTCTCTCTCTCTCTCTCTCTCTCTCTTAATGATTCATTTGTATGTATATATTTCTTTTTCCATTCCATTCTCAGAGTTATCAGAACAAATCCCAAAATGCGTCATCTTTTGTGTAACAAAGCCATAAATAGATGAAATAATCAGGAAACTTAAAGTCATGCTTTGATGTCTACTTAAAACAGATCACAAGCTACTAATTCTTCTAACCAACAGCAGCACAAGTACAGTAATGAGCTAATGGTTTGGTAATTAACTCTACTAACAATATTAGATTCTATTCAGATAGCTAAGTGTGGATAAATTGTTCTTTACACACACACACACACACACACATATATGTATATGTGTGTGTGTATATATAAATGTGTGTGTGTACATGTATTTATGTATGTGTGAACGTTTAGATACAATATTCATCTACATAAATTTATGTATACACATATATATTATGAAAAAAACAATGATGATGATAATGATACATACACACATGTGTACATTTACATATAATACACATGCAAAAAGGTATGTATCCATATATCTTTATGTATTTATTCACAAATACACACATATGTATACATACACACACACACATATATACGTATATGCATACACACACACACACATTCACACACATGTATGTATGTGTATATGTGTATGTGTATATATAAATGTATGAATTTTATAT
>NC_068990.1:68159792-68173603 GCF_001194135.2 Octopus bimaculoides
TATATATATATATATATATATATATATATATATATATATATATTTGAATAGATATGTGTGTGTATATGTATTGATCTGTAATTAAGCTAATAAATGACTAACAGATAAAAGCATTTATGTTGGGTTTTTATTATTATTATTTGTTTCATCAGATTTTGTACTATGTATGTGTTTGTGTGTGTGTACGAGTTTGTCAGTTTGTGGGTGAGCATGTGTCTATCTGTGCACTTGTTTGTGTTGGCTTACATGTTTGTGTGTAATGAAAACCACAATGCTGCAGTAATGAGTCTGTGAGGTAAGCTTAAGAGTCAGTTCTGATTTCCAGTTAGAACTAAGACTAATCATACCAGCTTCACAATTGTTTTTAACTTAAAAATAAATCATATAAATTAACATAATTTATGCTCTTTTCTATCTTTTCCAGCTGCTTTTTTTTATCCTTTTCTTTTTTATCCTTTCCAGCTGCTGTGTTAACTTCATTCTTTTGTTCATTCATTTAGCATTCTTTTTCCTTATACTAGCATGGGTTAGAGAAGTTATTTGAAGCATGAATTTTTGGCTGGATGCTGTCTTTGTCACAAATTTGCACTTATTTATCAGGTAACAGATTTTTATATTCCACAGGCTTTTGATAATGCAGAAATACCAGTCACAATATCAACAAGGAATATTGACTCAGCGCCACTTCACTTCCACAGTGACAAACAAAATATAAAGATTAATGTGCATTTGTGAACAAACACACAGTCACACATACAGAGTATATATAAATTTTTAATTAAAACTGAGACAGTTTGTCTTATGACTCAAGTTTCATACTACTTCAATCTTCAGGCAAGAACTGTAATAAGTAAGTATTGGTGGTGTATGTATACCTTTCGCGCGCGTGTGTGTGTGTGTATGGCTTGATGCTTGTGTCTGTGTTTGTTCATTGTTTAGTTATATGTGATTATTAGTTGGATGATATGGAAGCAAGTAAGGTTGTGTGCTTGAAAAGTTTGCTTCACAGTTATGAGATCTTGAGGTCAATCCTACTGCATGGCACCTTGGGCAAGTGTTTCCCCACTATAGCCACAGAGTAACCAATTCCTTGTGAGTGGATTTAAATGGTAGGAACTATATATGAGGGGGACCCAAAAGAAACCAGAATTTTGCAATATTATTTTACCCACTTAGTTTTACATGTTTACACTTTTATCACCTTCATAATATTCTCCATTTGAAGCAATTCCTCAGTCCAAGTGCGTTTTCCACTATTTGAGACAGTGCTGGAAATCTTGCAAAGTGACACCTTTTAAAATCTCCATCATTTTTTTTTTTCACCTTTTTCACATCTGCAAATTCCATAGCATCAGCTTTCATCACAAGTGATGACCTTCAAAAAAAGGTCCAGATCAACTTCCAACTGTTCATTCAGTTCACAACACGCATTCAGTCATGACTACTTTTAATCTTCTGTGAGCAAGTGAGGCACAAATTTTGTTGCAACTGTTTTCATTCACAATTTCTCACTCCAAATTCATTGGCAGGAACTCCAGGACAAACTAGTCATATAAACAAGTTTGTCAATTGTTTCGCGACAGTCCTCCAAGATCAGTTCATGAAATTTCATGAGGTTTGCATTGATTCAGGAGGTCAACAGTTGCCCTGAATGAGGTTGGTCTTCAAACAACAAGTGACCATTACTAAAATGTGAAAATCACTTGTAAACTTGTGCTTTGCTCATGGCAGTGTCCTTCTAAGTTATTTGAAGCATGAAAAATGTTTTGGTTGCCGTTTTCTCCAACAGAAAACAGAATTTCATGGAAGCATGCAGTTTCTTCATTTCTGCCATCACAAAAATCCACAAGCAAGGGAGAAGCACAGCAAAAACAAGGTCACATCATATGGCAGTGTGACATCAGTGGATGATACCAATTGGCAGACTGATGCTCTTGAGGGTCGCATCAAGTGGCTTCTAGTTGCAGAAGCCTGAACTACAATGAACTTGTCCCACAGGGTATGTTTACGGTTACTTTTGGATACCCCATCATATAAGAGAGAGAGAGAGAGAGTGTGTGTGTGTGTGTGTGTGTGTGTGTGTGTGTGTGCGTGCGCGCGCGTGCGCCATCCATGCCAGCATAGAAGGCAGACATTAAATGATGATGATGGGTGTGTGTGTGCGTGTGTATATACAGGGTGTGGTGACTAAACTGTTGTCTAAATTACGCAAAAATGAAAATAACACCGACATCTCATTTCAACAGATATATTTACCAAAATCACATGAAAATATCTTGACGTACTAAAGAGTAAATTCATTCAATAAAATCGCCATTGCTTTCAACCACGGACCCAGACGACTTTGGGAACTCCTGCAACTCTTCTGGATGGTCTCTTTGTTTAAGTTGGTGAATGCTGCCATAATCCTTGCCTTCAGTTCATCTTTGGTGTTCCAAGGAGTTTTATGAGTCTCTCACTCAACTGTGTCTCACACTTAATAATCAAGAGGTTGCAGTCTGAGGAGTTAGTTGCCAGATGTTAGAGGTGATGTGGTCACACAAATTGTCTGACAGTCATGACTGGATTCTCCTGCTTGTGTAGCATAGGTGTAGAGTCCTGTTGCCAGACATAGGGTCTTCCAGCAGCCACTCTCTTGACCCAGGGCAGCACTTCCTCATTCAGGCACTTGATGTAGGCCTCTGTGTTGAGTCTCAGGTTGTGTAGGAAGATGAACAGAGGCATAACATTGCCATCACTGGTGATCACTCCAAACATCATTTTTATCACAATTGGTACATGTCTTCAGATTGCACTGTCCTCAGATTGATACCCAAACACTCTAAAATGTTTGTACTGTAAGCTGCTGGTGTAAATGCCAAGCGGTACAGCATGTCATTTCTAAATTTCTGGCAGAGTGAATTGTGTTATAGTGCTATTTTCTCACAGACGGTGCCCAACTGACGCTACTATATTGTGTAGTCAACAAAATCAAAAACAAACAATGCGCATGCATGAAATTGAAAATATAAGATAGTGACAGTTTAACTATCGCACCCTGTATGAGTGTGTGTGTGTGTCTGAGTGTGCGTACACACATACACACATATATATTATGTATTTGATAACAAAGCATGATGCTTGTCTTTGCTTGACTAATTGAACTGTGAATGGAAAAATTTCCTGAATTCATATTTTACAATTGAATGAAATATGAATCTAACATGAACAAAATATATATTAAAAAACACTCAAGTAAACTGTTCATATTCATAAGAATATCTAAATTTCAAAAATTTCCCAACTCTGGTTAGTATTAAATAATAAAAGAAAAACAATTATGACAGCAGGACAAAAAGGAAAACAGAAATAGAAATAACGCTTTCAAATTAGATACCACCTTTCTGAGACAAGAAATGGAAAAATTACAAGTCCTAAATCTGACAGGGAAGTGGTTACTTCATATAAATTCTATCTGCACATCAGCTCTTACAATAACACACTGTGTCAAATTGTCACAAAAGAAGCCATCAAAATCTGACCCAACCATCACCATTTAGATTCAGCACACACCATTTTTTTCTAGAAGTATTGTGCTTTTCAAATTCATGAGATTTCACATCAAGTAAAGCTTCACAGTAAGTAAAATAGTGTAAAATTGGCATTTTTCCTGAAAGTTTTCTTTTCTGATTTAAGCATTAGTGTTATGTTCTTGTCTTGATGGCTCTTTAAATAATGGCATACAAGCCAGCTCTTCTTGCAATACACTGACACTGGGTTTATTATAAGGATTTTCATATTTTCTCAGAGAATTCAATGAATGGAAAAATTCCTTACAAGATTGATATTACAGGTTAACCTTAGGGTCACAAACTTATTAAGTGAGTAGCTTACAAAATACAATAGAGACCAAATTCAACAATAATAGTTCAGAATGTACAGAGGTAAATATTTGTGTATAGCATGTTATGTGTATACATACATGTGTACACACATACAAACACATATTTTTGCACGTATGCATATATACATACATACATTAAACAAAGGCACACTATGCAGAAGAGCTTAAAAGATTAAAATAGATACCAATGTATCATACTTAAAGTATGTAAATAATTGGCAAGTAAGATATTGCAGTTTTGTCCAAAATAAAATCTCTTATGTGTATGCAATGTTTAAAAACACAATATGTATTGGCAGGAGATGAGAAATCATTCTAGCCACTTTGAACCTTGTCAATATATATTATCAGCTACATGCCGAGATGAGTTTTGTCCTGTATAGTAAAGAGTGAACAAAATATTCACTGGTAATGGCTGCTGGCCTAAACAAATAATCTAGTGTATGCAATTGAGTCAAATGCAGCAATTTGCAATACCAGTGAATGTTCTAGGCATGTGGCTGCTGGTGAGTTCACATCACTGACAAAACGTAAAAAGGTTGAAAGGCATCTAGCATTCTTGCAATTTGTTGGGAAGACAATTGTTCATCTCTCTCTGATATATGTTGTATTTTTAAACACAAGACATCCGTAAGTCATACTAAATTTCTATGAGAATCACATAAAGATCAAATATGTCGGTGGACTACTCAATCAATCAACTAAGTCAATAAGCCGACAATAGTAGACTCTTCAGGTTTGAAGATTTGCTATGGATAGTACAATTACTGACAGAACTGTTTGCATGTTCATTTTGGGTGCTGACTAACAGAAAGATGCCTTTGAAAAAGACAATGAAAATAATAAAGACTATTTAATTCATTTAGAGAACTGCTTACAAATGTTAAGTAAATACACAGTTCAGAGTTAAGTAGGGTAGGTATCCTTACTCATCAGGTAAATCTTAAAAATGACAAGTTATTTGTAATGATATATATTCAATTTGACTTTTATGTAGAAATCTAAGATCTGTTAATTGGCTTTCAATAATGCACTGTTGTATCTCTTCTTTTTTCTTTGAAAAAGATGTACCTTCAGGTCAGTCTACTTTTTTTAAACAATGAAGCAACTGAATACTCATCCTCAGAATCATATCATTGATCTTTGTTTATCAAACCACTAAGTCATGAGGGCCAAATTTCACAAACAAGGCATTGCTTAGTCCAAAACTAAACTAGAAGGCTTTTGCTTAAGACGTCATATATTGGGACCAAATCGGAAACCATGTATTTCTGAAGTGAACTTCTCAATCACACAGTCATGCCTACAGACAGGTGGAGAGAGGAGCATGTGGGCAGATGTCATGTGGATGATTGGATAGACATTTGAATGAACAAACACCTATTTAATTATTTGTATATGTGCTGAATATATTTAATATTTAGACACATATAATATAAATGCATATATTGTGCATTTTTTGCACACATAAGCACACACAAGCACTAATATTACTCTACACTGAAAAGAATAAGTACTGATGCAAGCCTCTAGACATTGTCCTCAAAAGTAACAACACACACCTTCAAATTCACCTGTTGCTATAAAATATGGTCTATTTATTATTTGGTTTATCAATCAATTACTATCAGAGATTTGGATTTAGCAAAATGTTTGGATCCCATTAATAAAATAATGTCAATAATATTTGCACATGCCAATCCCGCTACATATAAAAATGGTGGTTTAGCAATACAAAGGAACTGACATTGAAGTTTTCTCTTAAAGCATAATTTATTCTAAAGAGCAGTATTAAATATAAAATGCCATTTGAACACTAATGAAGGATTCATTTGGACTGGACTGAACATAGGCAGTGTTTAAAAAATATATGCTCAAATAGTCTTTTCTACAGGCACAAGGCCCAAAATTTTTGGAAGGGAGCTAGTCAATTTGATTGACCCCAGTACACAACTGGTACTTAATTCATGAACCCCGAAAGGATGAAAGATAAAGTCAACTTCAGTGGAATTTGAACTCAGAACATAAAGACGGACGAAATACCGTTAAACATTTCACCTGGCATGCTAACGTTTCTGCCAGCTGGCCACCTTAATGTATGTCCAAATATTAAATTGTTTTGTTGCATATGAGGGCCTACAGCATGATCTATCTATCTATCTATCTATCTATCTTTCTATCTATCTGTACAATCACTATATTCACTATCGCTATCCATGTCTGTCACTATCTATCTGTTTATCTATCTGTCTATCCATCTATCTGCACTATCATTACCCATTTGTCCTATCAGTATCTATGTCTACTACCACTATCAATCAATCAATCAATCTATGTTATCATTGTGAATTCACTTTCCAAATTGATAGATTATTATGCCCTAAGTCCTTCCTCATTGGGAAATACTTCTCACATTATCTGGTGTCCATATGTGCCTTTTCCATTTGATTTCCACAGTTAGATGCCTTTCCTTTCAGCAACCACTTTACACAGTATACTGAAAGCATTTTCTTGTGGTACCAACATTAGATAGGTTGATAAGTCCTCAGTAAGATGGAACTATAAAGACTTTACAACATTATGCTTTCTCTGTTCATTTACAATCTACTTTACTGAGTATATATTTTGTAACACCAATGTGAATATGTGAAGAACAAAAGGAAGGAAAAGAGATAGATACATCCATCCATACCTGCACACACAAATCATACCCACATAGAAACAACTATATTTAAACACCAGATGTTATGAAATACTCACAGAGCAGACACACACACTTGTACACACATATATACAACACACTAAACAAAGCTATACATTCATACAAGCCAGGAAACAAAATCATTTAAATATAAATGCAAACATTAATACAATCAGATAAACATCTCATCACACATACAAATAAATATTGATTCTAAAATAGTCACGTATTCCAATAGATAAGCAGATAGAGAGAGAAACCTATATTCTTTAAGTCACACACACACACAAACATGACACTTCAACTGTATGCAAATTTACAAAACTACAGAGCCAAAACCTTAAGGTAGGAAATACACAAAGGCTGCAGGATTTTAATAGGAATTGAACCAAAACTGAAAGGTCATTTGGAAAGACAGTTGTTCAATCATTAATTCATAATGGCAAGCTAATTTAACTGAAGAAAAATAGATCAAAACTGTTGAAAAGTACACAGTTAAGATTAGTTCACTGATCGATCGACCAACAAAATATGTCTATTGATCATCTGGTTGGTCGATCAATTGATTGATTGATCAGTTAGACTGATTAAGATAATCACTGAGGTAAAATTTTGCACATATGGATTTCTAGAGAGAAGAGGAGAGACAAAGGAGCATGTATAGAGAAAAGAAGAGGACGTGTGCATGTATGTGTAGTGAAACAATTGATTTATTGGAGTATGCTGATATTATGTAATTGAGTTGACAGCAAATATTAACTGACTTATTTCACTATCATTCAACTGGAACTTTTAGTATAACCTACAATTTTAGCTGGTAACAAACTCCCTTATACCCACTCCAATTTTTTCTCATTTCCTTTTACATTTCTTGATAATTTTGAAACTTTTACAAAACAAAAAAATAAAACAGAAATAGTAAAATATCTATAATGTTCACATTTATCAATCTTGAAATATATTCTGAATATAATATGGCCATGTCTTTGAGTTAAGGTATAAGTTTAAATACTGACATTGTTGGATGGCTCCAGAGTGGCAAACAGCTCAATTTAGTATCTTCTGACTTCCCCTAAGGTCTGCACTATCACCTGCTAGTATTTCCTCTACTCTCTCACTATATTAAAATATTTCTTCACTCACCAAGACATTTCCTATTTACATTATTACAATGATGTTATCTCTCTCTTCTTCTACCTAGGTTTTTCAACCTTCTGTCTGTTCTTTATTTTTATTACCTAACTACACACACATATGTAGAAAACCATAGCTATCACTTGCAAGCAAACATGATTAATTGGCATGTACCATGCTTTCACCAACTGTTTTTGGTGCTTATGTAGTCACAAGCAGACACTGGCACTCTTGCCTTGTCTGTAGAATAGGATTGACAGCTGGTAGGAAAGCGGACTCAGTACTCAGCTGATACTCATTTCAGCTGAGTAGACTGGAGCAACTGGAACCATAGAAAAGTAAAGGTATATAGGCTTGTATACATCAGAATTGTTGGTGAATTTCAGAAAGTATGGCACATATAAGGTTAGAATAATATCCTAATTAAGCAACAAGTAATGTATTTGTTGAGTATATTTAGTAGAAAGCATTATGTGTGAATATGGATGTATGAGTATGTGTAAGTGAGTGTGTGAATGGAAATATATGATTATGAGCATATAGGACTGTAAATTCATTTCCTGATTAGACAAAGTACCAGATTGAAGTAACATAAATTCATCTTGATGTGGACTCTAATTAAGTGAAGTTTAAGGGGGTAGAAATAGTAGTAGAGACTGTGTTGATGATAGAACTATTTCTATAATATGGCTACTACTACAATTTTTATAGTAGTATTAGTAGTAGTGGTGCTTATAGCATCATAATCAGGAACTGGTGATATAGAGAAAGGCATTTTGGAGGGTATATGCATATATGCAGGCACACACACACACAGAAAACATTGTGTGCCTATGTGTGTGTGTGTGTGTATTTATACATAGCCCAACACACACACACACACACACACACACAGAATTTCTAATAACAGTAATAACTGTTCCATGTTGATAATGGATGAGATGTTGTGATTGGTTTTAATTATGGCAGTGATGTCATTAAGATGCATTAGCTGACAATAACAGTGGCACTTATGAAAATATCTTGGACTGTTTGGAAAAGTGGTCATTTCCTTCACTGAAATGTAGGGTTATTGAGGAAGACCTCAGCAGGAAATTTTCGATTTTCATAACCATATTTTCTTTCCATACTGATTATTCATGAATTGTGTTTGTTGTTAAAGCTTTTGCTTTTGTTGTTGCAGTTGTTTTGGTTACAATTATTGTTTGTATTAATTTTACATTACAGTTTTTATAGTAAAATTCTGTTAAAATCAGGGTTCTCAAATATAATTAGAATGAATTCAATTAAGATGTTTTCTTCTTCATTGCTTCAAACTTTTTCTTCTTATTTTTTTTTAGCTTTGCTGTTCTTGTTTTACTTTTTCTTCTTTTTTTTTTTTTTTAGCTTTGCTGTTCTTGTTTTACCTTTTCTATCATCCTCTACTTGTAGCAAATTTCTCTAATAAAATCAAAACCAATTAATTCAATTGCTGCCAATGACTGTGTCCCGACAAGGTTGCATTAGCATTTAGAATTCTATGGAGACAGACAAAATCTCAGAGAAATGGAAACAAGTAAAAAAAATTTTTAAATATGGTAAATTGCATAAATGCTTTAGAAAAGTATATATTTATTGACAGGGTCATTAGTTTTTTATAACATTTTATAATATCAGGAAAATTTATTTTTAAAACAAAGCTAAAAACAACAGCCAAACCAAGAGGGAAGGAGATAAAAGTATTTTGTGTTTCATAAAGCAATATAATAGTGTAATAAAAAAGTGATAAAGAATACATAAAAATATGTAGAATGAGGGGGAAATAATTTTAGAATCAAAAGGCAAGCAAATATAGAATAAGGACTGTACCACAGCTGTTTAGCTAAGTACCAGCTAGAAATTTTTACTATCAATAAACCTTAAATAAGCTTCAGGCTCAAATATTTAACGAGTGTAAATGAAAACAACATCATTGTTTATTTAATGATCATTTTCAGGATCTGACAAGCTGGGGGACTGCACCAAACTTCTATTGTCTGCATTAGCATGGCATCTATAGCTGGATACCCTTCCTAATGCCAAGCACTTTACAGAGTGTATTGAATGCTTTTTAGAATAGCACTGGCACTAGTTAGGTCACCAAGTAACTCATGAGACAAGACTTTCCATCTGAGGTGGAAGTGATTTTGTGTCAGGTGACGAGAAGTTAAAGTATGATAGAGGGACACAAACAGATATCTTGCAGTAGAGGAGATATATGGTTACACTAGCATCAGAGATCCTTCTGAAAATTTCCAGTGCTATTATTAGCCCTTTTGTTATCCTGTTTCCATTGAAATACATTGCTTTATTTCAATTAATTTCAAAAATGATGAAGAATTTATTAAAATAGTTTTGTTATTGTTCAGCTAATGTTCAGAATATAAATTAGCATGAAATTATGATGGAATATTTCAATTAAGGTCACAATAAAAATAAGAAATTTCTATCATAAAACAAGAGCAGATTGATATGAAAAGAGTTTAAAGGTGGTTTGGTTAATAAAATAGTAAAATAAACTGAATAACTAAATATGAGAAACACAAGAAATAGTCAATATTAAAGAGTCATTAACTGTTGTTTGTTAAACACATATACACATATGTTCCTATAGGTAAGAAAACCATAGCTGTTGATAAATATAGCAATATTGCAGGAGTGATTGATAACATCACACATTTATGGACATTCAAAATACAATGATTAATGTAGAATGAATTACCGTTCGATATATTAAATACAGCATGACAAAATGGGGAATAACTGTATCACAATACATCTTTACAAAAAATGAATCGATTTGTTAAAAATACAAGAAATTCTTGTTCAATAAATACATATTTCAAGACAATTCCTTTCTATTCTTGTTTTGTTTTAAGAACTCTGACCACAAAGTTAATTCAAACTGACTGAAATTTTTCACAGGTAATAACCATAACATTTTAAGCATAACAACATTGAACCTTAGTTTTAGTGTAATAAAGTGAACATACTAAGAAGACTGCATAAGAAAGTAAAGGAATCTAACAATTAGTATATTCCATCAGTAAGTAAATACTAGCAGATATGATAAAAAGTCATAAATGCAGATTATTGTCATATGAATAGAAGGGGATGTCACAGAGAGACATATTACAAGATAACAGACTTAAACTTAGGTCTGTTACGAGCCCTAGGACTCACAAGGCTGGAGTTTAACTCCAATTCTATAGTATATAAATGATTGAAATAAAACACTAACCTGTGAACAGGATGCCAGTCTGTCTCAAGATTAACTTTCCAGTTATTGCTGGAACTCATTCACAGTTGAGTGGACTGGGGTTATGTGAAATGATGTGTTTTGCTTGAAAAAACAAAACTGCCTGGTCTGGGAATCAAAACCCCAGTTTTATTGATCATGAGTGCAACGCACTAACCACTAGGTTACATACCTTCACTCAAAGGAGAACCTTCACTCAAAGGAGAACCTTTACTCAGAGGAGAACCTTCACTCAAAGGAGTACCTTCACTCAGAGGAGAAACAGAACAAAAACCTAAATCCTTTTGCATTCCATTGTATTTGATTTCTTTCTACTTATTCCTTCTCTCCACTTTTTGCTATTCTTCTCCTCACCTCTGCTTCTCATTGTTTCTTTTATAATCTTCCTTCCATTTTTTTTGTCCTTCTCTATCTTCAGCCTTTTTTTTACATTAATAATAGTAAGAAGTGGTAGAAAGAAGAAAATACCTATGAAAGCTAAAAGTACTAAATAAAAATGGAGTAAGCTAAAAAGTGGGTTGTTATGTCAGCCATAGAAGCTAAACAAGTAAAATAACACATCAAAGGAAATAACAGAAAACCATGCAAATTCTTGAAAGAGGAATAAATGCCCAGGGAGACTTATTGGACATTCTTCTTATTTGCTTAATATATACAATCTAGCATGTAGGATGCATTTATATGAGCAATGGGCACTAATGAATCTTATTTTCGTTAATGTATAGTGTAATAAGATAACAGGATAATGCTGTTAGTTGGAGAGGTTGGGAAGGTAAAGGAGGTGGAGGAAATACAGTAAATGAATAAATTAATGGAAATTAAAGAAGTGAAGAACAAGATAAGAAAAGGTGAAAAATATTTTAGAAATTTTTTTTTAAGAAATCTCAAAATTGCTTGAAGAAAACATTTTTAAAAAGCTTAATAATGTTTTTTTCTGGAACAATTTACAAAATTTCAAAATAATTCTAAGAATCTCAGTTGCCTGAGATATGCTTGAGATACACATCATCATCTGCAGTAGCACCACTGGACAGAATTTGTTGAGGTAAATTTTTTCATGGCGGATGCCTTTCCTGTGGCCAAACCTTGCTTGTTTGTCAGTAAGGTAATATTTTCCCATGGCCAGACATGTTTTCATGGCAGACTGAAAATAGAGGACAGCATCTGTATGACACAGGCACACTTTGCAACTATCATGTGATGTGGAAACAAGGAGGTACTAATACACACTACTCACACGCATATGCAGACACATATGGAGGTGCATGAGTGGCTGTGTGGTAAGATGACTGCTTCCCAGCTCCTTGTGGGCAATAAAGAAATAAGAAGACTGCTTCCCAACCACATGGTTCTGGTTTCAGTCTCACTATGTGGCTCCTTGGGCAAGTGTCTTCTACTATAGCCAAAGGTGGACCAAAGCCTTGTGAGTGGATTTGGCAGACAGAAACTGAAAGAATCCTATCATGTGTATGTGTGTAAATATATATTAGGTCATCCCATAAATAATGCATTTTTTTATACTTTTTATTTTTCAAAATTAAAGTAAACAGTACTTTTTAATCTAAAATATACTCTCCTTCATTTTCCACCATGCTCTTCCATCTATCTGGTAGAGCAGCAAGGACCCTCTTCCAAAATTCACTTGCCTGTGACGAAAAATACTCCACCAATACTGTTCTGACCTTATCTAGAGAATTCATACAGTTTCCCTCCAAATAATTCTGAAGACTGCAGAATAAATGATAATCAGATGGGGCAGTGTCCAGTGAATGTTGTGGTGGGGCATTGTTTCCTATTCAAACTGTTCCAGCTTTTGGATTGTCATCCATGCTGTAAGTGGCCAAGCATTATCTTGATGGAAGAACACTTTTCATCTTGAAACTACCTCTCAAGCTACTCACAGTAGATTTCCATTGTTTGGTTTGGGTTTAAAAGTTCAAAAGTGGACTAAACTTTTCCTATCCTACCAAACAGATGACAGCACCTTACATGGGTGAAGACCTTCTTTAGCCTGGGATGCCAGTGTTTCTCCTTTCCCTACTCACTGTCTTTTGGTGCTTGACGTTTTTATAGAGAACCCATTTCTCATCACCTGTCACTATTCAGTCCCAAAAAGGTTCATTCGTGGGACAGCAAAGAAGACACACATTCACTCTCTGTATGTGATTAGACTTGGAAAGTTTGTGAGGAACCCATTGATTAAATTTGCTGAATTTTTCAATGGCACACAGGTGTCAATGATTGGTTGAATGACCAAATCCAAGCTTCTCTCCTAGTTCCTCAACAGTTATGATAGGATTTTTTTCCACCAGGGTTTGCAGGATATCCTCATGGAGCTCTACAGATCTTTCAGGACAAGGCTCATCTTCTAGGCTTTTGTTTCTAGCTCAGAATTTCTGGAACAACCGTTGACATTGGCTTATGCTTATTGTGTGAACCCCATATACTGCATTAATATTCCTCAAACTTTCCGTTGCATTGTTGGCTTTATTGAACTCATAAAGTAAAATATGTCAAATATGCCCCCTTGTCACTTCCATTATAGCTTTGAAAAAATAATTGTTAAAATTGAACTGCACTCTTCAAAACTTGCAATAAGAATAAGAACAAGGTAAAATTACTACCTGCTTTTATTACAAGTTGATGCCGGTAGTTTATCCTGACGCCCCCCCCCCCAGAATTTTAGTTTGTGCAATTGAAAAAACTGCATTATCTATAGGATAACCCAATATCATCATCATCATCATCGTTTAACGTCCGCTTTCCATGCTAGCATGGATTGGACGATTTGACTGAGGACTGGTGAAACCGGATGG
>NC_068990.1:68176800-68177917 GCF_001194135.2 Octopus bimaculoides
TTTTTTTTCTCCGTGTTTTTCTCCTTGTCTCCGTATTCTTTCTGTTGAAGAGCGTAGCTCGAAACGTCAAAGACTTTCCGTATTCCCGAGCGTCATACTAATATATACTTTTGTTATTTACACCACCTGTCCTCGTCTGTTGTTATTTTTTGTATATTCTCCCATATATATATATATATATACACACACATATATATACTGTATATATTTATGTTTGTGTGTCTTTGCATCTGTGTTTGTTGCCCACTATCACTTGACAATCAGTGTTGGTGTGTTTGACAAAAAAGTCTGATAGAATAAAGACCCAGTTTAACAAAAAAATAAGTGCTGGGGTCAATTCATTTGACTAAAAATTCTTCAAGGCAGTGTCCCAGCATGTCCACAGTCTATTGACTGAAACAAGTCAATGACAAAAGATATATATGATAGGCTCCTTTCAGTTTCTATCTACCAGATCCACTCACAAGACATCAGGTGACCCAGGAACATAATGGAAAATACTTGCCCAAAGTTCCATGTAGTGGGACTAAATCTGAAACTTTGTGATTAAGAAGCAAACCTCTTAACCACACCGCCATGCCTTTGCTTCTTTTTTGATTAAAACATTTTAAATGTGTATGCATGGGCCAACAATCAGCCAGAGATCTCACTGCAAATACCCTGAGGATTAATGTATTCATATAAATATAGAACTGTGAGGAATGTCACAAAGTAACACTGACATGAGAAAATTCGGTACAGAATTTGGTTCAGAAAATGTACGAGGCAACCTTAAAAAGGAAGAAAATGAATAAAAATGATTAATGCCATGTTCTAAAGAGAAATAAAGATAAGAGAACTAGATCAAAGACAGACTTAGAAATACTTAGAAATTAATGAACTAGACTGGATATGACATACACACACATGGAAATAAATAAAAGAAAATGTCAGAGAAGTGTATTGTAGATTCAAACAATTAATACTTCAAATGGAGTTAAGCACCAAAATAAGGTAATAGATATCAAAACTAGCTGTTATTATTGTATTCTCACTGGAAGTTAAGTGAATTAGAAAGACTAGATAAGAAAATAAAAAATAAGAAAAGTAATGACTGTACCACTTAAATATTGAGAGA
>NC_068990.1:68178625-68179779 GCF_001194135.2 Octopus bimaculoides
GTATATGTGTGTGTGTGTGTGTGTGTATAAAACTTCTATCTTTTACTTGTTTCAGTTATTGGACTGTGACCATACTGTGCACCACCTTGAAATAACAAATTCCCATGTCAGGAATCATTATATGTTAGTTTTCTCTATTGTGCATCTTTATATAGCTATACACTTGTATTGTGTAATGTTGTGTGAATGTGTATGTGTGGTCTGTGTGTATGGGTGTGCAGGGTACATAATATGAATATATCAACTCATCAAAGTGAAAGATGTAATCTGGAGTAAATTATGAAACACTATGTCCTTATGGAAATATCAAATCTACCTCTCATATCTCCTGTTCTTTTTTACTGGTATGTGTGTGTGTGTGTGCGCACATGCACGTGTGTGTGTGTGTGCGTACACGCACGTGTGTGTGTGTGCGTACAAGCACGTGTGTGTGTGTTTTAAAAGGCACAAAGTGACGAAGTATTTATACTCTGGGATATGTCAATTTATGCAGACAGGGTAATTCAAGAAAAATCGTCTAACATATTATTGTGAATAACTAAAAACCTATATATGTAGTGTATGTGACCAAGTAGTTACAGTCTTCACTTCATAACTATAAGGCCGTAAGTTCGATGTTTGTATTGGACAATACATTCTTGCATTAGGCTGCGCACTTTATTTTACATTGCTTCAGTTCACTCAGCTGTAAATGAGTACAAGTCAGAGTACCAGTGCATCCTACTCTCACTCCAACTGTTATAATCCTAAATATTTTATTTTTAGTACTCAAGTTCCTGGATGTCTTTGTGATCTTCAGCAGCCAATGTTTAACTGGATGTGATCTGTATGGGCCACACCCAATCACATAACATTTCTTATTTATTTGTGTCTTTTCCACCTAGCTGCACTGTATCACAAAGAAGACAATAAGTCAAGAGCCAACATCATATGCTGGCTGTGATCCTTATACTTTGGTTACCACTTTGTAAACATGTTTCGTGCACCACCTCAGCTTGTTGCTTGTCTAGTCCTAAGTCTTAAAAACAAAAAAAAAACGCACTCTCATATGGTCTGCCCTGGTTGATGGGAACTACATCATTCCACACACTCTTTTGTAGGCAGCTGAAGCCTGCTCCATTTTAAGCAAAGTAGAACTGTATTCTACCTTCTTT
>NC_068990.1:68180373-68182379 GCF_001194135.2 Octopus bimaculoides
GGGAAAAAGTAGAATTGTAAAAAGGAAAACTTATAGTTTATGAAGGTTTTCTTTTTTCTTTTTTTATTTTTTCAAACTAAAACAAAAAAGTAAATAAATGCGATGCTATTTTTGTAATATTTACTGCAAAATCATTTGAAATCACTGAATGGAATAGAATTGGATATCTTTCAGCCAAATGGAATTGGTAAAAAAAACAAAAAGAATTAAAAAAGTGATAAAAAAAGACGATGGCAATGAAAAACACATGTCCTATTTTCCTATGCTTGAACAATTAATATGATTTGTTTTCCTTCAAATTCTTTCTTTTTTTTCTCCATATATATATATATATATATATATATGATCATACACAAATATACATACTATATTACATATATATTGTATGTATATATATATATACACACACACAAACACACACATACACAAATATATAAATAATGTATACACACACACAAATATATGAATAATATATACACACACACTCAAATATATAAATAATATATATAATATATATACATACATACTATACGTAAATATATCTATATATATCTATCTATATATATATATATATATATATATATTGACCAGATATGAATAATAATGAACAATATGTAAAAGATATTTACGTTGTTATGTCAGCACCAAGTGTATTTTTATGCAGGTCAGTCAAAACTTGGCACTAGAATGGCATATTTTCAATTTTCACAGCATTCAGTATTGAACAGACCAGGGTCTTGGGGGTTGGTGTGAATGGTGTACAAGCAATATTTTTTTCCTTTAGGGATTAGTATCAGAGGAATATGTTTGTCTAATGGCATAAGAATTTTTATGGTTTGTGGGAGCAGAGTCCAAGTTATTGGCATAAGTTTTGGTTCCTTGATAGGTAAAAAGAAAAACTAATAGTATAAACAAACTGCCTTCCACTATGAGGTCGGAGACTACTTCTTTGTCAAAATGTATTTTCATTATACTTGTTCTATGATTATTTCTATGGTCATTTCTCTGGTGAACTTCCTGGTCTAGTACCTTCTGTCAAGGGCTTTTAAACTCTTTGGCATTGACATTTCTCTGTTTTGTAATTAATTATCCATTATCTTGCAGTTTCAAAATTTTGATGTGGTAATCGTTTACATTCAGAATAATATTGTAGGATAGGTTTCAGAGGCCAGATCTGGCCAGTTTGAACATAAAACAAGTAGGACATTTTGGCTGGATATGGCTGGCTTAAATGCTAAAGGGTTAAATGTATCACCTGCTTCTCTTCCCAGATACATTATTTCTCTACTGAGCTTTCTACTAGTCCTCTTATTCTAATAACTTCTTTCATCAAATAGCTCCCTTCCTCAAAATGCTGCACTTTAGAATTCATTGCCATTGTCCTGTTTTCCTCTGGTCTACAATATTCAGCCCTTTAAGCTTTCTGTTAATTGACCTCTATTAAATTTGTAGGCCATTTCTTTTGTTACTTTGTAGTCCCTTATGCTACAGTGGCCTCAAGCTTTGTTTGGGACAAAATCATGCATGTGTGTGTGTATATATCTTTATGTATTTGTTTTGCAAGATTCCTAATATGAAATCGTGCGTTGAAACAGATATTGTTATACTTGGAGATGGTCATATTTTTTGCCAATTAACCACATGCACAATAATGTGTGTTCCTCACTTCAGCTTTATTATTATTTTTATAGTAGTGTCTTTTGTCTGAAATATTTCACAACATGTACTATGACCTCTTCAGTGACTCTCCATCCCCCATGTCCCCTCCTGCTCTGTTTAGTCCATTCTATCTTTCAGAAAGCTGGAATGGACTAAACAGAAGATATCACAGGATGTGTGACAAAAGTTTTCAGACAGAAGACATTAAAATAAGAATAATAATAAAACTGAAGTGAAGACCAAGTTATGTAGCGTGTGTGGTTAACAGGCAAAAAATATGACAACCCTAAATATTGCAATATATATATATATATATATATATATATATATATACAAAAAATAATCTT
>NC_068990.1:68182389-68194270 GCF_001194135.2 Octopus bimaculoides
ACAAAGTTAATTGCAATCTGTTGACAATAAGTGACATTATGCAGAACTACTGATTGAACATCAGAAGCTAATACACTGCAGTGATTAGATCTGAGAAGATCAGAAGTTAATGTAAGGGTGTGATTGATCAAAGATCAGAGTTTGGGATGTTTTGCATCATAAATGAAAATTTGTTTTTTATTTGTCATCCATCTGTCCATGCTAGTATGGGCTAGAGAAATGTATTACTGAGGTATTATTTTACTGTAATTGTCATTTAAATTCACCCATTTTTCAAGTGAGGGATTTTTTCACTTCATATCTTTGAAGGCGCAAAGCCAGCAGATATGTTGACAGGAGAAACTACAACAACATCATAACTTGTAGCTCATATTATTCATAGAATATGTAAATAATCACAGAGACACATAGATGGAGATGTATACATACATATATACATACATTCATATATACATAAATACTTTTATACATGCACACACACATACACATGTGTGCATGCACACACACGACAACTTTCTTCCAGTTTCCATCTATCAAATCCATTCACAAGGCTTTGGTCAGCTCAAGGCTATCATAGAAAACACTTGCCCTAGGTGTCATGCAGTGGGACTGAACTTGAAATGACTTGGCAGGGAAGCAAACTAATTACCTACACAACCAGACCTGTGCTTGTTTCAGAAATGAAAATAATGATTATGAATAATTATGTTTTTCAAACATTAACACATGGCTAGAATAGATGGATGTATGACAATGAAATACATATGACTAGAGAATAGCCAGTGTGCAAGCCAGATGTCTTTGTATCAGTTTAACTTAACTATATTCTAGTGTAATGAAATCTAAAATTTAAACTTTATGTATAAATAAAATCAATCCATCACCCACCAAGGTGGTAAATTATGGTGAGAATTAAATTATTGCATAAATATATAAATTTTGAAATAAACGAAATAATCAACAAACAAAATGCAACAGAGTAAAATAGGAAATAAGAGAGGTGGCAGGAGTGGTAGTGGTGGTGGTGGTGGTGATGGTGGTAGTTGTTGTGGTGTAAAGGAGAGAATTAGAGAAAAATTCTGAAACTAAGTAATTAATTATTTCCTATGTATTTGATAAACTGCCAATTAAAATACAGCCTACTAATAGAAAAAAAAAATGAATAAAAAAAATGTTTTGTTTATTCTTGAATTGATGTTATTGGGTGTCACACTGCACTCAGGTGACAAACGTTTTGGTGTTCTTGGTGGTGGTGGTGGTGGTGGTTATGATATCAATGAGTGCTAAGGTGGAAGTTGTGAGGAGAGTTATCAATGACTGCTGCTGAGTGTGTGGGGCAAGCTGAGGGCTGGGAAGACATTGTTTATGACTTTGCTGGTGTCTTTCTGGCGAGTGGTGAGTGCTGTCAGTGACAATGGTGGTGGTGGTGGTGGTGGTGGTAGTGATGGTAGTTATTGTTGGTGTCATTAGTGAACAGTGTTGAATGAGATTTTTGTTTTGCTTGTTGCTGTTGCATTGATATTGTTGTTGTTCTTGTTGTTAAGCTACAGGTGAGATTTGATCAAATGAGCATTCAAATTATGATCTGATCTTTGTACCAGTCTACCAATTCACAGGTCTTGAATATACTTTCTTATACTCTAAAAATGTGGAAGTCTAATATGACTTTGGTGGGGTTTGAACTTAGAGCATGGAGAGCCAGAACAAAGATTGCATGACATTTCATCTAACACATTAACATCTCTACCATTTGGAAGTCTCTAATAAGCTAATTTACAAAACCTACCATAGACTCTCACCAAAATCAAAGATGTCAAATATTGTGCTAAGTTTTCAACCCTAGTAACTGACTGAGCACAGAAAAGAAACAAAAAAACTTGTTAAGGAAAGGACCACTAAAACAAGAAAGCCTCCTAATTGATGTATTGGTCCCTAAAAGAAATGGAGAAACTCATGAAATACAAATATCTGGAAACCAAAAAAAGTAAAAAGAGCCAAGTGCAGGGCTTGAAAAAAGTCCCACCAATGCCCATAATAATAGGTGTTTCGGGAATGATATAAAAAAATACATACTGACGAATATAACCAAATTTCAAGAGTTATGAATATATATAACAAAGAAAATAGAAGTGCTTAGCACTGCATACATCTCATGCAGTGAACTTTCAGTACAGTAAAAATAACACCATAAACAAACCACACGTACATACCCAATGCTCACAAAACTGTGCTCGATAGTGCAGTAAAAGTACATAAAAAATATGACTACTGAATAATAGTAGTTTCAAATTTTGGTACAAGGCTAGCGATTTTAGGGAACAGATAATTACATTAACCCCAGTGCTCAACTGGTACTTATTTTATCAATTCTGAAGGGAGGAATAGCAAAGTCGACCCGAGTGGAATTTGAACTCAGAATGTAAAACCAGAAGGAATGCAGCTAAGCAATTTTTTTGCTGAACGTACAAACAATTCTACTAGCTCATCACCTTTCATTCATTCTTATTTTGGCATAAGGCCAGCAATTTTGTGGAGAAATGGTAGATCACTTGCATCAACTCTGGTATTTGACTGGTACTAAGGCTTTATTTTATCAACTTTGAAAAAATGATAGGCAAAGTCAGCTTCAGCAGTATTTGAACTCAGCATGTAAAGAACCAAAAGTGTCAATAAGCATTTTGTTTGACATGCTAATGATGCTAGTAGATCAGTACCATAATAATAATGATAATAATAATAATAATAATAATAATAATAATAATGATGATGATAATATTAATAATAATAATAATAATAATAATAATAATAATAATAATAATAATAATAATAATAATAATGGTCTTGTGTCAAAATTTGAAACCATTATCATTATTATTATTATTATTTAGATACACAAACATTAAGCAAAAGCCAAACATATAACAATAATAATAGTATAGACACTCAACTACCAACATGGCTGAAAAAGTTTGGTGCAAGTGTGAAGGTAGAATACCTCCGAAAATCAGCATTGCTTGGAACTGCAAGAATTATTTGCAGGATTCTTGAAGCATGACCAGTAAACAAGTCCCATCTTAGTCTGCTGGTTGTGGATAGCTGACACTTTCCATTACATAATAATGATAATAAAGATAATAGAAAGTGCCAGATAATTGACTTTACAGTCCCAAATGATGAAAAAATCAACATGAGAGTTGTAGAAAAAATAGCAAAGTACCAGGACCAAGCTATTGAATTACAGAGACTATGGGAAGTGCAGGTAAAATGTATCCCAGCAGTTAAAGGTGCATTGGGAACTATCCCTAAAGATCTGAACAGATGGATAGAGGAGATAGGCATAAAACCCAATTTAGTACAGATCCTGAAAACAGTGTTATTAGGGACAACTAGCACACTTAGGAGGGTTCTTGACATCTAAGGTTACTTGTTGTAGCCCGATGTTAGGATTTTTTCTTTTCCAACAGTCTTATCTGTTATGTGTATATGAATAATAATAATAATAATAATAATAATAAAATGGTTTCAAATTTTGGCACAAGGCCAGCAATTTTAGCAAGAGGGGTAAGTGAATGACATCAACCTCATTGCTTAACTGGTATTTATTTTATCGATACCAAAAGAATGAAAAGCAAAGACAATCTCAGCAGAATTTGATCTCAGAATATAAAGGCAGATGAAATGTCAGTAAGCATTTTGCCCAGCATGCTAATGATTCTGCCTCCTTTCCACCTTAATAATAATAATAATAATAATAATAATAATAATAATAATAATAATAATTTTTTGATGTAAGCAATACTTAGAACGCAAAACGAACAACTGATGTTTCACAGCAAGGTTTTGTAGATTATATAATGAGGAAACCAAACCAATTTGTTTTTGTCTTTATTATTGCATTTAGTCTAATCCTTCATGTGGCATAATTTGTCATATAATAACTCCTCTATTAAACATAACTTGCGAAAAACTTGAAGAAGAAAAACGAACCATGAAATTAATTCCTTTGAATAGCATCAAAAAGATCAGTAAATTAAAGAGATCTTTAATAAATTACATATGAACACTAAGTTTGTTGATTGCATAAAACATGAGAGACGAAATTTGTCAATTAGATAAAAACAACCTTGCAGCAAAAGGATATTTTCTTATTCAATAGTTGCAGCTTGAAAGAGGTTGGTTTTAAACTCTGCTGATTCACGTGGTGTATTAAGACAAAGATTTCGCTTGATCGAGAGATGATAAGCACATGAAAAAGATATAAGTGCCATGTCATATTTCACTTAGTTTAGATATTAATAAAGTTACTTTACAGTCAAAATTAGTTGTAAAGTATCAAAGCTTTATATATATATATATATATATATATATATATATATATACACACACATACATATATATTTCTTAATCTAGCTTGCAACATATTGGAAAAGTTACATATAATGAGGGAATTTAGAGTGTTTCTTTAATGACAGTCCACACTTCTCATTTAGAATACTGCTTCTTTATATTAGAAATACATACGATATTTCACAATCAAAGATGTTTTAAGTTTTCTTCCATAATAATACTAATATTAATGAAAATATCCTGAGCGACTGCAAATTTTTATATGTTTAAGATTTATTGTTTTTCACTGTTGAGCACACAGAAATGATATGTTTCATACATAGTGTGCCTTGAAGTAACCAACTTTCATTTTGGAAACCTTTTTCTGTGACAGTACAGTCGGTGCCAAAAGTTATACATCTGTGTTTCAAAGAATTCTATTTGCAGAGTTGAAGTTTTGCAAAGCATAAGAGAAAATATATTTCTATGCAGAATAGAGGTCTACCTCAAATGTATTGGGATATGAAGAATTTATTCCTTTATGGTAATTCCTCAGGTAGTTCCTTAAAGTCGAATAATTAAATATCAATAATCTAAATAAAATGCATATAAATGTGAATTGTCATTCTGTGTGTGTGTGTGTGTGTGTGTGTGTGTGTGTGTGGTCATGCTTTTTTCAGACACTACAAAACAAATACTCAAAAAAGCACTTAAATAGTATTATTGGCCAACTCACAGGGTGGGTTGTATAATATCTATCTTGGTACTTAACCCTTTAGCATTTAAACTAGTCATATCTGGTCCAAATATTTTATCTGTTTTATGTTCAAACCAACCTGATATGATCTCTCACACTTACCCATCAGTATCATTCTAAAAATACAACAAACACATTTACTGAACTCTCAAAGCTATGAGATAATGCATGATTAATTCAAAACAATGTGAGCAAATAACTTTTACATTTGACAAAAATCTGAATGCTAAAGAGATGAAACAATAATGATTTTCAATTCAATTTTTTAAAATTTCTACATTCTGGTAGAAAATTTTGATCAGGCATGGCTGTGTAAGAAGCTTGCTTTGCAATGATGTAGTTGTGTGTTGATGCCCACTGTGTGACACCTTGGGTAGGTGTGTTCTATTATGACCTGGGGCCAGCAAATGTTTGGTGAGGGAATTTGCTAGACAGTAACTGTCTGGAAGCCCAGTGTGTGTGTTGTGATTGCCCCCACCACCACCACCACTTGACATCTGGTATTGGATTATTTACATACCAGTAACTTAATGGTTTAGCTATAGAGACTATCAGAATAAATACCAAACTTAACAGAAAATAGAAGTATTGGGGTTGATTTGTTTGACTAAATCCTTTAATGTGGTGTCCCAGCATGGCCACAGTCCAATGACTGAAACATGTAAAAGGTAAACGATTTTGTTTTACAATTACTTCCCTTTCTCTGCTCTACAGAAAAAGAGAGTAGATGAGAATGAAAGAAGAAAAGACTTAAACAGTGATGATGATGATGGGGAGGAGGAGGAGGAGGAAGAGGAGGGTCACTCCCATCGAATTTGATGTACAAGTGTTTGAAGGAAAGGATTTAAAAAGAAAGATGAAAAATTTAAAAAAAACCTGCATCCGTTTGTGATGGATATGTGAATGTAATGGATGCGTGCTAATGATTCTGCCAGCTCACCAGCTTATTGTTGATAATAATAACAACAACGAAAACATTTGAGCATTCCCAACATTCTACACCTGAACTAATCAAAAGACATGTAACCGAAGGAAGCAGAGTCATTTAGTAGAAGGACACAGAAATGTCAATACAAGTAATTCTGTTAGTTGTGTTGACTTTCAGTATGTTTACAACCAACAAGAGAATGGATTTACTTACTTTATGCTTAAAGACCACAAGCAAAACCAAGAATATTGTTTATTCTTAAGCTTTAGAATGAAGTAGTAAGTGTAGAAGACAATTTTACAGCAATTCCTACTTCCATGGCAATACACAGAGATGCTAATTCATTTGTGATGTAGATTGTCATGCATGCTAAAAATCTTATTTCTGCAAGCTGTTACTTTGATACAGTTTCTGAGCATTACCTGGTACCTCAAATAATCTCCAGTAATTCTTTCATTCTGATCACTATTTTCTATGAAATACATTATCAACAAACAAATGTGGATGGCAAATGTTTGGAGAATGTGTATAGTCGTGAGATGTCTTTGCTTCAGACTCACTTATCAAGATCACCTTAGGAAAATGCATCCAGTACACTCTGTAGAGTAGTTGCTAATAGGAAAGGAATTCAAGGCTAAAACATAAAGCAAGACAAAATGACATGTACATGAACCAGTGAATGAGAGCAGTGGCTCCCAGTAAGAAATGACTCAAAGTGTGGTGTCCAATCCAACCCACAACGGCATGAAAATCGGATGTAAATTAATAGTAATGAGATCAAATTGAATGGTCCTGCCCAGAGTCAAAACCATAAAGATTTCCAAAAGGCAGCTGACAATGAACTGTTTACCTGTTTTTCATTTGCTTACTTGTACATTTTTGTTGTGAGATTTTTTTGTACCTTACTTTCTTTTCATTTCAATATCGTGTTTTTCATGTTTTAATGTATATTAATTTGTTATATTTCATTAATTGCTTGCTATGATTAGTGCTAGCCATATTTGTTACAGTAGTTTTGTAGCATAAAACTTAAACCATAACAGAAATTTCTAACTCATTTCAGCAGGGAATGTGGATGTTCAATTATGACAATGGTGATGATGATTATACTGTTACAAAACTATAGTAAACTTACAAAATGAAATAATATATATATTTTAATACATACAAATTTCTTAATCATATAAGTATCCAAATAGTAAAAATCAACACACACACACACATAGTAACATGCACACACACAAACATGTGTGTGCATAAGCATGTGTGTGAATATGCATGTGTTTATGTAGCAGCAATGATTATATGTGTCTAAGTAAAAAAAAGATCTTGAGAGGCTTCATTCTTCTAGACAACACTAAAAGATAAGCAGGTGTGATGAGCAACATAACACACATACACCTGCACACCCACATAACAGACAGACAGACAGACAGACATACACACACATACAAACATTCTGTAATAACCATAAAAGAGCGAAATGATAATTAAATTAGATATGGGGGAAAAAATTTATTCAAACAAATTTATGGTATCGAAAAGAGGAAGGTAGTAGTAGTAGTAGTAGAATTAATAGTAGTAGTGGTGGTGGCGGCAGCGGTAGTGGTTGCGGCGGTATTAGTGGTGATGGTTGTTGTAGTTGTAGTAGCAGTAGTTGATAGATATAACTCGTGTTTCTTGTCGAAGCGTATTAAACTAAATAACAAGTCATAACAAATGCTTTCGTCTTTGTTCTTTGTTTTTGTTCTAAGTAAAATTCATTTTGTTCGCAAAAGCAAAAATTCTTGTTGACATATATGGAACATTGGTTAATATCTCACACACATACACAACGGACAAATATAACCAAATCTAGAATGAACATTAGGAGGCTATATAATCTAGAATTTTATTGATACAAATGTCAACTAATATAAGGATTTTACACACACTAAATCCCCAACATATGCACACAAAATGGCCAAGACAATCTCAGTGTGTGTATTGAATTTAAGAGGTGAATTTATCCTTATGATTAAGGTGGTGAGCTGGCAGAATCATTACCATGCCGAGCAAAATGATTAAAGACATTTGGTCCGTCCTTACATTCTGAGTTCAAATTATACCAAAGTTGACTTTACCTTTACTGAAATAAGTACCAATGAAGCATTGGTGTCGATGTAA
The DNA here is from genome assembly GCF_001194135.2 of Octopus bimaculoides. NCBI lineage: Eukaryota > Metazoa > Mollusca > Cephalopoda > Octopoda > Octopodidae > Octopus > Octopus bimaculoides. The sequence continues at coordinate 68,190,567 of NC_068990.1, forward strand.
TCAACTGACCCCTCCCTGCAAATTTCAGGCTTTTGTGCCTTTAGTAGAAATGATCATTATTATTATTAAGACGAGCTGGTAGAGTCATTAGCATGCTGGCCTAAATGCTTAGTGGTATTTCATCTGTCTTTATGTTCTGAATTCAAATTTCATTGAGGTTGACTTTGCCTTTCATTCTCTTGAGGTCAATAAAATAAGTATCAGTCGAACACTGGGATTGATGTTATCGATTAGCCGCCTACCCCAAATTTGCTGGCCTTGTGCCAAAATTTGAAATCATTATTACTATTATTATTATCAAGGTGGCAAGCTGGCAGAATCGTTAGTGACATTTCATCTGTCTTTACATTCTGCATTCAAATTCTACCAAGATCAAATTTGTCTTTCATCCTTTCAGGGTTGATGAATCAAGTATCAATTGATCACTAAGGTTGATGCAATCAACTAGCTCTCTCTCCCAAAATTTCAAGCCTTGTGCCTATAGTAGAATGGCTTATTATTATTATTATCATTATTATTATTACTATTATTATTGTTGCTGTTGTTTTTTACTTTCAATCTGCATGTTTGTTACACTCACATGCCGAATCACACCCAGTGTCCAGAGGCGAGTGAAGGATAGCAGATGTCACAGTATTGCTGAAAGCTTGGGGATGAGGGAGTTGTGAAATATCTTCATGTAATACTACACAGACATTTAAATGGATAGGATGCACAACAGATAAGACTATTGGAAAAGAAAAAAATCCTAACATCGATCAAAAACAAGTAACCTTAGATGCTAAGACCCCTCCAAAGTATCCTAGCTATCCCTAATAATACTGTTTTCTGGAATAATACTGTTTTCCTCTATCCATCTGTTCAGATCCTTAGGGATAGTTCCCAGTGCACCTATAATTACTGAGATGTATCTTACCCACACTCTCCATAGTCTCTGTAATTCAATGGCTAGGTCCTGGTACATTGCTATTTTCTCTATAACTCTCATTATTGATATTTTCATCATTTGGGACTATAAAGTCAATTATCTGGTACTTTCTATTCTCTTTGTCTATTACTACCAAATCAGGCCTTCTAGCTTCTTTTACTCTGTCAGTCTCAATGTTAAAGTCCCACAACATCTTGTATTTCTTACTTTCTAGTACTTTACTAGGTTCGTGTTCATACCATTTATCAGTATGTTCAAATCCTAGCTTTCTACATACCTCCCAGTGGATTACTCTCCCTAGGTTGTCATGTCGTTTCTTGTATTCTTTCTGTGCCAGCATGCAACATTGACTTACTATATGAGTAACGCTTTCCCTTTTTTGATTATAATTATTATAATCATTATTATTATTATTATTATTATTATTATTATTATTATTATTATTATTATTATTTTGCTTCCTCAAAGTTCACTAACAGATTTTTATCTGATTAAATTGTCTAACCAGCTTTCAAAATAGCACACCATTTTTCAATTCACACAATGTATTTATGGTATATATTGATATCCAAAGAAAACATGCTTACTTCACTGGTTTACTAACATTAAATGAAGCTCTCAGTCAACCACAGCACTTCAATAATCACAAAACATCTGTATAATATTAGTATTATCATTACTATAGCAATAATAGAAGTATTAATATGACAACAATCAAGCAATTGTTATATTTTGGGTTGGTAATTTTTTTTTTTTTTTTTGCCAAATAAACATATGCATTATATATTCAGTCTTCATTTAAGTTTTATTATTGTTCTTATTTTACTGCCCTTTGTCTTATATTTTTTATCACACATAAGGGGACCTCTTCAGCAATTCCCCATCCAATGTGTCTCTTCCTGTTCTGTTTATGGACTAAACAGATCAGGAAGAGACATGTGGGATGAAAAGTTGCTGAAGAGATTACAGGATGTGATGAAAGATTTCAGACTAAGGACACTAAAATAGGAATGATAATAAAGCTGAAGTGAAGAACAATTATATAGCGGGGGTGTTTATTTCGGAAGAAAAAAATAAATGACCATTCCAAAATATAACAATATTTGTTTCAACACACAATTTCACATCAGGAATCTTGCAAAACTAATACAAAACAAATGTAATCAAACTATCACTATGACAATAGGCAAGCTTTAATCATGACAATAGTCAAATTATTAGTATGACAATTGTGACGGTTTGACTCTTTTGTCAAAGTGGCTATTAGTATGACAATAATCAACCTGACATTATGGCAATAGTCAAACTATTTCTATGGTAATAGTCAAACTATGAGTAACTGCAGTAGTCAAATTGTCACCATAGTGAAACTTTTGCTATGACTATAGTCAAACAATTATTATCAAACTACACAATGACAATACAAAAAAGTTGCTGTGACACTAGTCAAACTATTAACCCTTTACCATTTAAACCAGCCATATCCAGCCAAAATAATTTACCTGTATTATCTTCAAACTGGTCAGATCTGGCCTCTCACACTTACCCAACAAAATTATTCTAAAAATAAACAATCACTACATTGAAATCTCAAAGCGACAAGATAATGCATGACTAATTCATATCAATGTGAATAAATAAGCATTTCACTTGACAGAGAAATCTGAATGCTAAAGGGTTTAAACAACTATGGCAATAATAAAACTATCACTATGACAGTAGTCAAATAATTGTTATAACACTAGCTCAACTATGCTCATGTCAATAGCCACACAAATGTCATAACAGTCAAACTAATACAATGACAATAGTGAAACAACTTCTACCAGTGATAAAAGCTAAAAAAACTTGTGGAATGACAAAAAACAAATTGTCGTTATCACTATAACACTAGTGGAATTATCACCAAATAATAAATATAGCATTATGATAGCTATATTTTCTAAATAATGCAATGTTTTTTTTTTGAGTAGAAGTAACAGTAGCATTAGTGAATAGAAGCAGCTTTAAACAGTTACTATGCTACTGGTATCAAGTGTTAGCCAAGACACTTCTCATTAGTTTTCTAGTCATTCAAACTACCCTAACTACCTACAAAATGTCAGTAATTAACACTGATATGTCTGTCAAATGATTGGCATTAATCAGCATTTCTCATGATAACTACTATCCAGGTTTATATTATTCCACCTCATCCTACCTGAAGTTGCTTTTACCTTTTAATTAAAAACTACGCCTCTACCTACCAACCAACCAACTTACACTGTTCCCTGAAAAACAGACAACCTTTTAACAGAGAAACTGACCTTACCAGTCCAAACACCTCTCCTACATCTCTCATTTCTCCTCACCAATTGAAATGAGAGTAATAAAACATCATTGCTTAGTGTAATCAATATGTCTTACTGAAATATGTCTTCTCTATAACATTAATTAGTTACCGTTAGCTTCTCAAGCAGGTGCACCATATGCACTGACAGTGTTTCAAGTATACACGTGACATTCATTAGCTGTTTAAACTAGCTGGAATTTATTATTTGAAAATTATGATTAGACTGTCTGTGTTCTTTCTGACATAAAATGTAAGAGGGAAGTGGGGAAGTGGAGCAGTAGGGAAAGTGTTTATGTTGATAATATTTTTGAAAGAGATGTTGAAAGATGGAAACAAAATGGTAAAAAAAGTAAATGTGAGTTGTTGTGGAGAGGTGAGGTAAAGCAGAAGAAAAACTTATAAATAAAGGCAATGAAAGTGATATATATATATACATATACATAT
>NC_068990.1:68194282-68195882 GCF_001194135.2 Octopus bimaculoides
TATATATATATATATATATATATGTTTATATATTTTATAGGCACAGACCTGGGTGTGTGGTAGAAAGCTTGCATGGTTCTGAACATGGTTCTGGATTCAAACCCACTGTGTGGCACCTTGGGCAGGTGCCTTGTACTATAGCCTTGGGCTGACCAAAGCCTTGTAAGTAAATGAGGTAGAAAGAAACTGAAAGAAGCTTGTTTGTGTGTGTATGTGTATTTATGTGTGTCTGTGTTTGTCATCCACCACCACTTAACAACTGGGGCTGGTGTGTTTATGTCACCATAACTTAGCAGTTCAGCAAAAGAACCCATTAGAATAAGTACCAGGCTTAAAATGTGAGAAGAAAGTCCCGGGGTCAATTTACTTGACATAAAATTCCTCAAAGCGGTGTCCCACCATGGCTGCAGTCCAATAAATGAAACAAGTAAAAGACAAAAGATAATATATATATATATATATATATATATTTAAATCTCTGTTGCTTCACCAGAAGTGATAGATTGTAGAACTCAGTACAAATGTAGAGTATTGTTTAACACATTATAACTGAAAGACTTTCTGAATGGTGTGCCTAACAAAAAAATTACATGTTTTTGTTTTAGAAGTGTGGCCTACCTGATGACTCTTGTTAGATTCATTGATCCAGGAGGGTAGCTTACACTGAGGAGACACTAAATAAGGTCAAAACATCAGTTTCTCAAGGCCCTGTAACACATCAGTGAATTGCATGTTATGAATACACATCATCTAAAAGATGTTCTCAGCTGGTGAAAAACAACAGTAATCAGATATTTACGTTCCAATCTATCAGAATGTATTAAGAATAAATGGAGATGTTATTGTCTGAATTCTTTCTGTTCTGCATGCAACTTTTGAATTATTACATATTTTTTAAACTTGCCAAAATGTTATGGCCACTTTTTTTCTATTTATTTGCTTTTTTTTTTTTTTTTCTTAGACTAAAATATGTTTTATCATTGAATACCTATGACAGTCAAGTTTCCTTAATGTAAAATATTCTGTCCTCTATGGTGAAGAGGTTCCTTTAATTAATCACATCATACATACAAAAGAAGGAGAAAACTACAAATCTAATCTCTCTTATCTAAGTCTTTCATTCTCCACATATATCATAACATGTCATTTCTCTGCTTCTTTTATTGCTCTTATAATGGATTCTGATTTTTACAACCATCCATATGGCTGTATCTCATTTTCACTGCAACAGACATTTTACATCAACTTCTCACTTTATATTGTGTTTTTAGCCCACAGACCAAACAACCATTACATGCAATATCCATTTCCAAACAAGTGACTCTGTAGAAAATCCCCTTTCCTTCTCATGTTTTACCATTCAATAAACTAAGCTTCATCTCTTTAAGCTCAATATTGACTGCATCAGCATTGCTGTTCTCACTAAACATATTCACCTTTATGAACCGAGAGAGCCTTTAAAGATTATGGCTAACACATTTCCATTCTGGATACATATAAACATACACACACACACACACACACACACACATATATATACGCACACATATATATATACGCACACACACACATACATGCATATATATATATATATATATAT
>NC_068990.1:68195977-68199286 GCF_001194135.2 Octopus bimaculoides
TATATACATATGTGTGTGTGTATCTGTATGTGTATATATATATATATATATACATAAATATGTATAAATGAGTATGTATATAAATGTATGCACATAAAGCTAAAGTTGAACATAATGTTATACATTTTGTCACAAAAACTATCACTAAAGAATAAGTAATAAACAACTCTAAAATATTAAAATATGTAAGTTTAAGACAATAACAGAAAATGGGCCAAAGAAATGCATTTATTAAAATATGTGTTTACATATTGTTATATTTTATTGCTATATTTCGGGATGATTAATTGTCTTTTTTTTAGTGTCCTTTGTCTGAAATCTTTTGTCACATATTCTGTGATCTCTTCAGTGACTCTCCATTCACATGGGATGGAGACCCACAGAAGAGATGATAGGATATATAATGAAAGGTTTCAGACAAAAGACGCTAAAATAAGAATAATTATAAACTGAAGTGAAAAATGAATATATAGTGCATGTATTATTTGACAAACAAACAAAAAAAAGTGACCACCCTGGAATATAATGATAATGTGTTTCAACACACAATTTCACATCAGGAATCTTGCAAAGCAAGTACATAAATATATTTACATATTACAATATGTTTATACCTCACTTGTGCTGGTGGTAAAGGAAAATGCACTAACTGCATAAAGTGAAATGGACTTCGGAAAGGACATTGAACCATAGAAACCATGCCAAAGGAGACAGTGGAGCAGGATGTGGTTCTTGCATTTGTTGGATGCTGTCAGATCATCCTACACATGGAATACAAATGATGATGATGATGAGTGTATAAGTGTGTGTCCTTAATTGTGAGTTTGTGTATGCAAATATTTGTTGAATGTAAGCAACTGACTTTTTCTATTTTCGATGGAACCTGCTGAAAAATTAGCTTGAAAATAGCATTAACAAAAATAATGATATCACGGATAACAACAATTAATTGAAGAAGAAGAAGAAGAAGAAGAAATATTAAACATGAGAGAGAAAAAAAACCAAGTAGAGGAGGAAGGATAGAAGATGAGTTGTTTCAACAGATGTGAGAAGCCTGTTAGCTCAATGAAATGGTGTAGTTATCTTAGAAAACAAGAATGTTGCAGAAAATGGTGCTATTGATGGCTGTGTTGATAAGTAATGATAACAATGATGATAATGAGGTGAAGGAAATGTTGATTGAAGTAAAAAAGATTTTCATCAAAATGTAATTGATAGGGCAAGCTATTTATGATATGAAACTATATGCAAGGCAAGAGGTGATGCATCAATTATTACATCAAAATTATAAAGAAATTTAAAATATACCAGGCAAAAGTTATGATACAACATGTTTTGGAAAAGTAATAGTTTTAATTCTTTTATCTTTGCTGTTATTGTTTATTTTTGAACAAAGAAATTGACATGAATCTTGGTGATGTAATTTACATCTTGTCTATTGAGCAACCCCTCTCTTATGCCACTGTATCTTCTACTTCAGTTAAGTCCTTTCAGTTATATATATCTAATGAAAGGCACTACCTGTCTGTTTCAAAGAGTCCATTAATATTTTAGTGTGTTTTTGATGTGGTAAATGAATAATCAGCAATAAAAATATTTGTATGCTGTGTAATTCACAAAATCACACTAAACCGAGTACAACATTTCATTTTGTTTTATTTAACTGGGATCATAATATCTACATTTTTACAGCAGTTCAATAAATAACAGCATTTGAAAATTAATGAATAAAAGAAAACTTGGTCACTGCAGCATGCTGAAAATATACCACAATGATTCATAACTAGCAAGGAAAGATTAAGATAGGGAAATAAAAACTACTTAGCAGGAGATTTAACTAATATAGCTTAGTGTGGTGCCTTCAACTGTTACTAATATTTGGAAGGTGGAGAAAAATGACAATCTCTTGTAGAATCTGATAACTCTCTTTTTAGTTAAATTACTCCATCTTCATGATATAATACCAGCTAAGTTTCAGGACATTCCTATAAGCTATTTGCAATAAGATTTCAGTTCACCATTTGATCTGATTGGCTTAGCAACAACCATATGATTTTACTGTATTTTGTGACAGCTGTACTCTGAAGCTAGGAAACTCGAATGCAATGGCTCAAAACAGTGTCATCATACTACAATATAATTGGCAGTGTGTCTCCATCTCTCAATCTATCTCCATATGTCTATCCCCTCAGAGGGAGATAACTCTGGCCTTATTGACTTTATCTTCTTTGATTACTCTATACTAACTAGAGTTTAGCCTATCATATTGCTTCTAATTTAGACACAACGCCAGGGCTGTGTGGGGTGAATCAATTACATTGACTCCAGTATATGATAAGTACTTTACTTTACTGACTCAAAAGAATGACAAACAAAATTAACCTTGATGCTTTCACAATTCTACCAATCCACAGGCAATGTTGGGAACATTCTTTTACAATTATTAGTAGTGTCACATGTGGAGGCGCAATGGCCCAGTGGTTAGGGCAGCAGACTCGTGGTCATAGGATCACGGTTTCGATTCCCAGACCGGGCGTTGTGAGTGTTTATTGAGCGAAAACACCTAAAGCTCCACGAGGCTCCGGCAGGGGATGGTGGCGAACCCTGCTGTACTCTTCCACCACAACTTTCTCTCACTCTTTCTCTCCTGTTTCTGTTGTACCTGTATTTGAAAGGGCCAGCCTTGTCACATTGTGTCATGCTGAATATCCTCGAGAACTACGTTAAGGGTACACGTGTCTGTGGAGTGCTCAGCCACTGGCACGTTAATTTCATGAGCAGGCTGTTCCGTTGATTAGATCAACTGGAACCCTCGACGTCATAAGCGACGGAGTGCCAACAACAACAAGTGTCATATAAAGTGATACTTCTAGTTATTTAGTAATTAAGTAGTTTTGATAAACATACATTCATTGCAAATATATAAATGAGCAATTTGTTTTAACCTTATTTTAATACATGTAGGTGCAGGTGAGGTTGTATGGTTAAGAAATCTGCTGCAGCCCCATTGCATGGCACTTTGGGCAAGTGTCTTCAACTATAACCTCGGACCAACCAAAGCCTCATAAGTGGATTTGGTAGATGGAATCTGACAGAAGCCCATTATGCAATATAAATGTATATATGTGTGAGTGTGAAGGCGCATGGCTCAGTGGTTAGAGCGTCGAGCTTACGATCATGAAGTTGTAAGTTCGATTCCCAAACCGGGCTGCGTGTTGTGTTCTTGAGCAAGACACTTTATTTCATGTTGCTACAGTTAACTCAGCTGTAGAAATGAGTTGTGACATCACAGGTGCCAAGCTGTATCAG
>NC_068990.1:68199303-68199491 GCF_001194135.2 Octopus bimaculoides
TTGTGACATCACAGGTGCCAAGCTGTATCAGCCTTTGCCTTTCCCTTGGATAACATCAGTGGTGTGAAGAGAGGAGGCTGGTATGCATGGGTGACTGCTGACCTTCCATAAACAGCCTTGCCCAGACTTGTGCCTTGGAGGGTAACTTTCTAGGTGCAATCCCATGGTTATTCATGACCAAAGGGGGT
>NC_068990.1:68199501-68202824 GCF_001194135.2 Octopus bimaculoides
AGGTGCAATCCCATGGTTATTCATGACCAAAGGGGGTCTCCTCCATGTATGGGTATGTGTATGTTTGTGTTACCTTGTTTTCACCATCATATGATAGTTGTAAATGAGTGTCACTGTCATTCAAGCAGTGTGGTTCATTTCCAGTATTCTGCCAAAACACAGGCGGAAAGCTGGCAGAATCATCAGCAAGCTTGGAAAAATGTTTAGTGGCATTTCATTCAGCTTTACATTCTGAGTTCAAATTCTGTCAAGGCTGACTTTGCCTTTCAGTTTTGTGGGGGGGTTGATAAAATAAGAAGCAGTTAAGCACTGGGATTGATGTAATCAGCTTACCCACACCCCAAACTTGCAGGCCTTTTGCCAAAATTTGAAACCAATTTTCTGCAAAGACATATCTGACAATTGGAAAATATGACATGCTTGGAAACAGGTGAGGGTTGGCAACAGGAAAGGAATCCAGCTATAAAAAAATTATTCTCAATAAGCTATCTGACAGATACAAGCATGGAAAAGTGGATGTTAAAACAATGATGAGGAAGAAATGTTTTTATATTTTGAAAATTATTATTCTTTACACCATGAAACTTGGAGAAAGTAAAATTATTAAAAGTCTTTACTCACAATGGCAAAAATAAACTCCTAACACTACTTTCAAAATAGTCAACAGTTTGGAGAGATTTATCAAAACAATCAACTCTGACATCACTAAGATAATGCTTAGAACAACAAAATGTTTCTTACATAAAAAAAAATGATGGAAGATTTGAATTTAATTATGAATATTTCAAGGACAATTTTGTATTCTAGAACAAGAAATTTTAAGCCGGTTGGTATAAAAAAAAAAAAATCAAGCCTATATTCTTCATAGATCTTATGCTTAAATTTGCACCACCTCTTTACATTGCAAAATGTGATTAAACCAATATTTGCCTCGTTGTTATGTTCACTGTTCTCTTCATAATCTTGTTACCATATTTTGTTGAAATACACTGACTTTATTTCAATCAATTTTGAAAATAGTGAAGAATTTAGAAAAATGAGTCATTATTAATTAACCTGATAGTTTGGAAATAAATTAATATGAAATTTTGATGGAATGCTTTTTTTTTTTATTTCAATCACTTTAAGCCTTTTGTTACCATATTTCTATTGAAATATACTGAGTTTGTTTTAATTAATTTTAAAAATAGCAAAGAATTTAGTAAAATAACTTTGTCATTATTAATTAAGTTGATGTTTGGAAATAAATTAACATGAAATTTTGATGAAAGGTTTTAATTTAAATCACTTTAAAGCAAGAAGTTTGTATCATAGAACCAGGAGTGGTCTCCAGGGTGTTGGTATCAAAAGGGTTATGACCTCACTGTTCAACAGTTCCAATACCACTGTAATGTACCTTTAGGGAAAGTATATAATTTTGTTCACATCTAACTGTTTTATGCTTGACTGACTAACAGGGTGAAAAACATCTTGCAGTAAATACTTCTGTTCCAATAAGTGAATATCAGACTTTGCCAAAAACAGAACATCCAGACTTTCATTAATGTACCATTTGCTCAGTTGAGGAATGAGTTTGTGCAATTTAAGAAAGATATTAATGTTTAACTTCTTTGAGCAAACACAAATGGGTTGGTTGATGTGAGATAGAGGTCTTCAGCTTATTTCTTTCCCATTTTCCTCAATTATTTTTCAAGTCAAATATAGGCAAAACTTTGTTACAAGGAAACATAATAATGCCTGTAATAAGATATGAACTGGCACAAGGTGAATTTACTATTTTCTTTCTTTCTTTTTGATTGATCTTGCTTCAACCATTATTGATTTGTGTTCATAGCCTCATTTCTAGAATGACTTCATCCACTAAACTGAAGTACCAGGAGATGTATTGATTGGACATTGTTTTAATAATAAATCGAAATGAAAGAAGATAATGATCCGAAGAATTGGACAAAACAATAGCAACTTGTTTCAGGAACACAGGAGCTGAAACCAGCTAATTTGCAACCCCTATTGTTGTTAGAGTGATAACCTTTCTTCATTAAATTTCATTTATTTCTTTTCCTTTTGTAACATTAATTAATAATATACTTTCGTGAGAAGGACCCTGCCACCACAAAGAAGAAAAAAAACAAAAACAAAAATACGAGAACCTCTAGTTGTTTCCTAGCTTAATTACCATACATAACAAATAAGCAACACTTGTTTCCTTTGTATATATGCACATACACATACACACAAATATACACACACACACACACATATATATACATACACAGACAAATATATATATACACACACATATATATATCCATACACACACATACACATATATGCATCATATTTTATATACATAAACACACACAGACACACGCACCATACACATACACACATATAGATACAAACACATAGAAATAGGCATCTGTGGGTGGGAGGCAATCATTTTTCTCTCTAATTCAGCAATTTGTATAAACTACGCTCCTTTCCTGTCTGGTTAGTTTTAATAGTTTTAAAAACACTTATGTTTTTCTTTGCTGCTGCTTAATTTTTCCAAGTTATTTTCTCTTGAGAATTCTATGTTATTAAGCGAAAACATATTAAAAGACAATACAACATATAATTCTTCAACTTAGCCATCCAGCTCATTATCAGATTTTGGTTGATGGCTTAATGATGCTATTCCAAGATTCCTGATACTTTAATCATACCGATCAGTTCAATCACTTCAGAGCAGAATCTGAGTTAGATTAGGGGCATCTTATAAATAAATTTTTATTAGATTTGTCTGCTAATATGATTAACAGTATGTCATCATCTCTGTTTATCCATCCCCTTGTTATTGTATTTTCACTATGACTGCATTGTGTGCAAATAGTGATAGTTAGGAGAGCTATGATACTTTTACTTGGCATCAGATAAAATGTGTCACGTTTATTTTGAGACTCAGCATTTTAAGCTCAAAACCTATGGAAGTCAATCTTGCCTTTCATATTTTCAGGGTTGATAAAATAAAGTACCGGTCAAATACTAGGAATAATATAATCGTCAATTACCCTCTGCTGTTGATGATCTTTTTTGACCAACAAGGTGACCAATGGGATCCAAACATTGCAACACTAATGGAAGAAATGTGTAGACAGCAAGGAGGACTATGTTGAAAAATTTACTTCATTTGGTCACATTCCATGAGAGTTTCTTGGTCAGCCCACATACATACACACACACATATACACATACACACGCATATATACACATACACATGCCTACATCCATATGTACATATATACACATATACATGCATGTATATATATATATATATATATATA
>NC_068990.1:68202924-68215168 GCF_001194135.2 Octopus bimaculoides
ATATATATATATACATATGCATACATGCATATGTACGTATCTGTATATATATATATATATATATACACACACATATATATGTACACAAGCACACACATATATAATTCAGGCTGGAGAGAGAATATATAAAAATCTACAAGCTGAAAGGGAGTAATGTAAAGCCAATTTATTAACAGACAAGATCAATCATACGTAAACAAACCAACTACAAAGTTTCCTATTGGGACCATTTACACATAAAACAAATGGACAATAAATCATAAGGAATTTTTTCTTTTAAATAACTACAGATAAAACAATAACCGTATTTCCCACCTCGTTCCAAAAATATATAACTGCTGTTCCTCAGGGAGGGTTCTTTTCAAGAACAATAGCATGAACAATAGCAAGTGTATCAACCATTTGGCAACAACTAATCTTTCCTACTGCCATGACAATGTTTTTCTTGTTTATTGTAGTAATTGGTATATAACTTACAATGCTGTATCTCTAAAGAAATTTAAACATTGAGTAACACAGCAGTAGAATTTACAGTTATGATGGGTTAACAGCTTTAGTAGTAAGGAGTTAAACTTCTCTTGCTGAAGTTCATTTGAAATTTATATAATCACCTTTCAATTTTGATGTCATAACTGTACAAAAGGTCAGAGTTTGATATGCAAGTCATATTATTGTGCATGACATGAAATACCTGAACAAGTTAATAAAATAAAGCACTTTTATCTACATGTGTATCTACATACACACACACACAGGTATGTATGTATTTATACACACACACATATATATACAGACATATGTAGATATACAGACTTGTGTATGTATAAGTATGTATATATTTATATACACATTATATATATATATATGTATGTATATTCATGTAGATCTGTTGTATGTGTATGTGTGTGTATATATATATATATATATATATATATATATATATATATATATTATTTAAAGAAAAAAGGGAACTGAAGAAACAGAGTGTTCCATAGATACATTCTCCCTTTTTTTTTTTCTCATTTCACAAATTTCAAATCTTGCAGATCTAATATCCAATACTTTCTATTAAACCTCTCCAAAGTACAGAACATAAATATTACCATTCTTAAGGAGATCCTACATTTACTGTTATTATCAGGCTCCAGTTCCAAATGTGTGTTTACATATAGAGACACAGGTATGGCTGTGTGGTAAGATGCTTGCTTCTCAACCACATAGTTCCAGGTTCAGTGGCACTTTGGGCAAGTGTCTTCTACTGTAGCCTCAGGCTGACCAAAGCCTTATGAGTGGATTTGGTAGACGAATATTGAAACAAGCCCATGATATATATTTGTATGTGTGTATGCATGTGTGTGTGTGTGTGCATCTGTGTTTGTCCCCTGCCTCCATTTGACAACCGGTGTTAGTGTGTTTATATCCCTGTAACTTAGTGGTTCAGCAAAAGGGACTGATAGAATAAGTACCAGGCTTACAGGAAAAAAATAAAATAAAAATAAGTACTGAGGTCGATTCATCTGACTAAAAATTATTTGTGGCAGTGCCCCAGCATGGCCTGCAATCTGATGACTGAAAGAAGTAAAAGATAAAAGATATATACACACATATAAACTCTTTTACTTGTTTCAGTCATTTGACTGCAGCCATGCTGGAGCACCGCCTTTAGTCGAGCAAATCGACCCCAGGACTTATTCTTTGCAAGCCTAGTACTTATTCTATCGGTCAATCTTATTCTATCTATATATTCATTTACATACAAAAACACATATGTTTATGTCTGTGTTTGTGCGTGTGTTTTAGTGTCTCCTTGCAGTGACATCATGTGATTGTTGTAAAAAAGTATCCCTATCATATAAGCAGTATCATTCATTTGCATAAAACATGTCCAGCCCTGAGAATATCTTCTTTTCTACTCTAGCACAAGACCTAAAATTTCTGAGGAGGGGCCAGTCGATTAGATCAACCCCAGTATGCAAGTGGTACTTAATTAATCGACCCCAAAAGGATGAAGGGCAAAGTTGACCTCGGCAGAATTTGAACTCAGAACATAAGACAGATGAAATACCACAATGTATTTTGCCCAACATGCTAACGTTTCTGCCAGCTCGCTGCCCTAGCCCTCAGGATATATTACCTTGCCTGGAAACATGTGAGGGTTGGTGACATGAAGAGCATACAGCTGTAGAAAATCGGCATCATTAAATTCCATCAAATTCTGCCAAGGTCAACTTTGCCTTTCATCCTTTCGGGGTTGATTATTTAAGTACCAGTTCATGTCAGTACAAAAAAGTAGAAGTTAAAACAAAGATGATGATGACGATAAATTTTCGAGACAACATACCACAATTCTTTTCGTCTCTAGGCACAAGGCCCAAAAGTTTTGGGGAGGGGACCAGTCAATTAGCTCAACCTCAGTATGCAACTGGTACTTAATTTATCGACCCCAAAAGGATGAAAGGCAAAGTCGACCTCAGTGGAATTTGAACTCAGAACATAAAGACAGACGAAATACCACTAAACATTTCGCTCGGCATGCTAACGTTTTTGACAGCTTGCTGCCTTAACAACAAACCAATATTAACATAGTTATGTATTCTGGGGCACAATTCACCACTATCATCATGCCCTACTTCCAAGAGAAATATTTTATATTTATTAAGACTTCTTTGAAATATTCATCATTTAGATGATTTGTATTTCCGTACATAAATGCATGTGTATGTATGGGTATGAATATGTATGTGTATCAGTGTGCATGTATGCATATGCAAATGTGTGCATGTGTACATATGTGTTTGTATATGTATGCACGTGTCTATGTGAGCATGTGTCTGTGTGTGTGTATAAGTGTGAGTATATGTTTGCGTATGGACATACAAATGTCTATATGTATATGTGTGCATGTTTATGTATATATATGCACATGTCTATGTGTGCATGAGTATGTATGTATGTGTGTGTGTGTGTGTGTGTGTATATGTGTATATGTGTATGTGTATGTGTAAAACAACCTCAGTAGAAGGCAAGGTAGTTAAAATTGGTCACAGGTTGCCAGTCTGAAACCATGTATGATCTGCAACAGATAACAAGATCAATCGATGGACTTGAATGGACTCCAAATACACAATCAATGGAAATTTCCACTACCTGCACCACTGCAGACCAGTTATTGCTTGAACAGAGCTGCTTAAGTCATTGCTGATAAAGCTAAGCGGTCTTAAATAGATATCTCAGCTCAAAGATTGATAAAAAGGAACCAAAAGCTTTGTTTGTGTGCTTGATATGACAGTATATGTTGGTTATATGCTTAAGTGAAATGCAGTGTCATTTCAAAGTTTAAAACCATTGCTGATTTTAGAATGCTCCACAGACTTTGGTCTGATGTATTTCATGTTTTATATTTGGTTTCTATATACTCACAAATAGTGAAGCTTCACACACACACACACACACAAACACACACATATAATTAGATTTTCTCAGATGTGTGCCTGGTTTCACACAGTGTGACCTTGTTCCCCAACACTATTCAAGGTCTTCTTCTCTATGGTTTTCCTGCACATTTTAAAGGACTTCAACAAGAGTGTATTATACAATATATATATTAGGTCGATTTTTCAATAACAAAGACTCCCCAATGTTTGGTGCATGATCTCTTGTACGCTGACGAGTGTGCCTTTGTCATACACTATACTGGGATGCAAAACCTGATGGAAAGACTTTCACTCTGCTGCAAAGCCTTTGGCGTCACCACCAGCCTTGACAAAACTGTTGTAATACACCACCAGCCTGTGCCTGGATTGCCATGCATAAAGCCAGCCATGGTGATGGCTACAAAATGAAGGTGGTTGATGAGTTTACATAACTGGGTAGCATTGTTAACCAATACTGTTCTTCAGATGATAAAAATCACTGCATGAATGTAAAAAGGCCATTAATGCTTTTGCTGCTTTGAAGGTCATGTCTGGTCCCAGAGAGCCTTGAAAAATAACACCAAGTTGACTGTCTACAACAACTGCATATTGACATGCCTATTATTTTCATGTGAAAAATGAATAGTGTACCACTGTCACCTAAAAGTACTTTAGCACTTCCATGAGCAGTATTTGAGACACATCCCGGGTATCCACCAAGGAACTCATACCCCTGACATAGATATTTTAGAAAGAGCCAATGCAGTGAGTATTGAGGCCCACATCCATTGTCGCTGTATGTTGTGCATCTTGATGACTGTAGAATTCTCAAGCAAATGTGGTATGGCAAACTGTCACAAGGCACTCATCCACAACATAAGCCAAGAAAGTGATTCAAGGACAACCTGAAAGGAATCACTTGATATCTGTGAGATTTCAGGACAGAAATGGAAAGACATAGTACATGAGAGGAAAACCTGGAAGCAAAAAGTTTATGATGGAGTGGCAGGAAAGCCATTTAGCAATAAAACATTGCTTCGATAATATATTTGTTTCCCCATGTTAGCATGGGGGGAAACAACAAGAGTAAAATCAAGCAGACAAATGGACAGACAGACAGGTAAATATGCAAAGCCCATATATAAGAATTTAATACTTATGTGAATATACATATGTATGAGTGAGAATTAACAAACCATTACTGACACACTTTGATATCTAAATCATTATTCTTCATTTTGTAAATACATCCCATGTAACCGACCATGGCTTTTTAACCTCATTTGAATCAAAACTTTAATTTTCTATGTCTGTCTTGTCAGTATTCATTTCTAAAGATCAATTTACTGAAAAACTGAAAACAATCATAAAATTATCTGAAAAAGGGCCAAGATAGTCTCTAAAGAAATACAAATAAAAAAACAAAAAACAATGTTTTTCTAGTCTTTTTTAAATAACTAAACTGAAGTTTTTCTTCCAAAGAGTATCAAATTCGTTTTTCATTATTTTCTCTTCCTGTTATAGACACACATACACAGTTATTTTATTGTAGAAACATGGAGTTTTTACAACAAAATAGATAAGACTTCATACATCAGAAATCAAACATTTCATCAATCTCATCACAATGTAAACATTGAATAATATTATTGTAATAAACATACATAGACAGACAGACAGACACTGTTTTTCACAATGTACTGAAGTGATGGATAGTAAACAATTGAAACAAATGTATGTGACTCCTGAACAATATCAAATATGCTTCAAGTGGTATTATGTTTATATGGGATGGGAGAGAGAGAAGACAGTATGAAAGACTTAAAAACTGAAACATCTTTGCTTCTATTTTCGTATGTAAGTATATATACAGCTGTTTTCAGTTTTATTTTTCTATACAACCAATCAGAGGATATGCTTTGAAAAATAGAATATTCTATACTATTTAGATTTACACCACTGATTTTGTCATTCCTATTGGTAAGTAGGTAACTGTAAGGCAGCGAGCTGGCAGAAACGTTAGCACGCCGGGCGAAATGCTTAGCGGTATTCCGCTCATCGCTACGTTCTGAGCTCAAATTCCGCCGAGGTCGACTTTGCCTTTCATCCTTTCGGGGTCGATACATTAAGTACCAGTTACGCACTGGAGTCAATGTAATCGACTTACTCCCTTTGTCTGTCCTTGTTTGTCCCTTCTATGTGTAGCCCCTTGTGGGCAATAAAGAAATAAGTAGGTAACTGTAAATAGACACAAGGCTTGAAATTTTGGAGGAGTGAGTTAGTATACTTGATCCTTAATTTTTATATGAAACCTAAAAGACAAAGTTGATTTTGGCAGGATTTGAACTCAGAACAAAGGGCTGGGACAAACTGCAAAGAAATTACTTGGACATTACCATTTTTGCCCACAAGACAGATTATGAAAGCTACAATACATTACGCACAGTAAGGCTCAACTGAATACCTGCTCAAGAAGTCAGTACTCCAAAAGTTGAAACAAGCACATTCTTCTATCTTTTACTTGTTTCCGTCATTAGACTGCAGCCACAAAATGGAGCACCACTTTGAATTTTTAAGTCAAATGAATTGACCCCGGTGATTTTGTTTATTTCAAACCTGGTACATATTCTATCAGTCTCTTTTGCTGAACCACTAAGTTATGGGGACATAAAGAAACCAACACCAGTTGTCAATTGGTGGTGAGGAACAAATACAGACACTCACTCACACTCACAAACACACAACTTAGGTGAGACCGAGGTTATAGTAGAAGACACTCGCTGAAGGTGCCACACAATGGAATTGAACCAGAAACCATGTGGTTTGGAAGCAAGCTTTTTACCACACAGTCATGCCTGTGCCTGTATACATTGTATTATACAATATTACCATTATTGATGTGTTGCTGTAAAATTAGTAATTCCATAGGAAAGGTAACAATGTCCCAAATTCAGTTCTATATTTAAGAGATGAGGAATTACGTATATTATTTACAACTGACAGATATTTGTCCTCATCTTGTTTGTTGCTAACACTACGTTTCGGCTGATATACCCTCCAGCCTTCATCAGGTGTCTTGGGGAAATTTCAAACCTGGGTTCTCATTCCTAAGGTATTTTTCAATGTTACTATCATTATTATTATTATTATTATTCAGGTCACTGCTTGGAATGGAACTCAGAATCTTTGAGTTAGTAGCCTGTGCTCTTAACCACTACACCCACAGGCATATGGTGAAGTGGTTAAGAGCACAGGCTACTAACTCTAAGATTCCAAGCTCCATTCCAGGCAGTAACCTGAACAACAACAACAACAACAACAACAACAACAACAACAACAACAACAACAACAACAACAACAACAACATTGAAAAATGCCTTAGGAATGAGAACCCAGGTTTGGAATTTCCCCAAGACACCTGATGAAGGCTGGAGGGTATATCAGCCGAAACGTTGTGTTAACAACAAACAAGATGAGGACAAATATCTGTCAAATGTAAATAATTAAAAAATGCCCCAAATTCCCAAATTTTCTCATTCTGATTTCATGTAAAGTTTCCTGTAGCCTAAAATACCATAAAATTTCACAATATATTTTTCCTCTACCATGGCAAAGGGGTTACTTAGTTCCAAAAAGCAGTGATAAATGAATCATCGCCATGCACTTTGTAAAAGGAATTCATGGTAGATTCATTGACACAAAACTCTTAGCTCACAGAAGTGAAGATTCTACCATCACATATTTTCTTGATCATTTCTACCTTGATACACTCATCTGTATAATTTGTAGAATCAAACACCTTTGTAATTTTTTTTCTGTTCATTGGTCCCATGCTCATATGTACAGTGGAGGCGCAATGGCCTAGTGGTTAGGGCAGCGGACTCGCGGTTTCAATTCCCAGACCGGGCGTTGTGAGTGTTTATTGAGCGGAAACACCTAAAGCTCTACGAGGCTCTGGCAGGGGATGGTGGCAAACCCTGCTGTACTCTTCGACCACAACTTTCTCTCACTTCCTGTTTCTGTTGTGCCTGTAATTCAAAGGGTCAGCCTTGTCACACTGTGTCACGCTGAATATCCCCAAGAACTACGTTAAGGGTACACGTGTCTGTGGAGTGCTCAGCCACTTGCACGTTAATTTCACGAGCAGGCTGTTCCGTTGATTGGATCAACTGGAACCCTTGACGTCGTAAGCGATGGAGTGCCAACAACAAAACATATGTACAACTATATAAAAAAAATACACAGCTTGACAGTGCAATCATATGAACAGCGGTGACAGTCAGTGCATTCTGGGTAACTGAGCAGAGTGGGTGGTCAGTGGGAAGCATTTTTATGGTAGAAACAGAATCTTTGACTGATCGTCAACCTGGGTTATCACACATCAATCTGTGGCAGGTGCAACATGATTCACAACTGAGCATACCATATCATCCTGGTTCAGCATTGAAGGCATCAGTGATGAACAAGACTACATGTATATGCACTCATCTACTGAGGAAGTGAGGGCTGAGATTCATACTTTCCCAAAAAACTCAATATTATATAAATTGTACATCATACTGAATATTTTTAAAAATATGTATATATATATATTCTCTCTGTATTTCTTTCTTAGTTAGTCATTTCTTTTCTCTATAATTTTACCCTTATATCAATACTGCATTCACACAAAATTTACAATTCACAATATATATTTAGCTAACCCACACTCTAACCAATCAAAACTTTGTTTTTTTCCCATCATTTTCTCCTTTGTGCCTTCTTCCAATCAACCTCAATACCATTCATACAACTTTGTAATTTCAATATACATATGTGTGCGTGTGTGTGATATGTATATGCATCTTATATATATATATATATATATATATGTATATATATATATATATATATATATATATATATATATCAGCTACTTTCTCCTGAAAATTATGGCATTAAATATCTAATACTTTATGAATTCCATAGATACATAAAATAAACTTACTTTTATGAAGGAGGATAATAGGAATCAAGCAGATTTGTAAAATAAAATAAAACAATTTTAAATAAAATCAAATCTAATAAAATAAAATAAATATTTTAGCAAATACAAAAAGTGAAAATTTAACAAATGAAATTCAGAATCTTTTTTCCCCTCATTCTTTATTCAATGTGAGAAATAGAAAATTACAAAATGCACCAACTATTTGTTATTCCTATTTTTTGTTCTTTTACTTTATTTACTTATTTATTTATTTATTCAGCTTGAAAGAACCATTTTAGCAATAAGCAATATTGAGACTTTAAATGACTTTATCAAAATTTTATTACAGCCATTTTGATTTGTCTGGTGATTGTGACTTAAGTTAATCCTTTTCACCAGGCTACAATGGTTCATAGAACTGGCTGCTACTTAACACTGGCTTTTGCTGAAGCATGAAATAGAAGAAAAGACAAATGACCTCTCCCATCCTTGGATAAGATACTATTATACCACTGATTAACAGTCTATATGTGTTTGTGTTTATCTGTTTGTCTGTGTGGACACTATGTTTATATCTGTTTGTCTGTATATAGATAAGGCTTTCAGCAAACTACAATGGCTGAGTGAATTAATGTTGGTTTATATAGATAAAATGATAGTCTATCTGAAGTCAATTTCCACTAACAGTTGAAGCTAGTACATAGTAACCAAGATGTAATGAGACAATTATTATCAAATGTTTAACCCAATATAAGAAAACTGTACAACACTACCCAATCTAGAGACAGATGTGAAACCCTGAGAATACAATCTCACATAGTGATGAGGGTGAGAATGATTGAAATTGTATTACATATGTCATACAGGCACAGGTATGGCATCTTAAGTGTCTTGTACTATAGCCCTGGATCGATCTAAATTTGAGTGGTAGATGGAAACTGAAAGAAATTTGTTGCATGTGTGTGGCAGTGTTAGAAAGGGCATTCAGCCTTGAAAACCATACCAAAACAGACAGTGAAGCCTAGTGCTGTCTTCTGCCAGCTCCTGTCAAACCGTCCATTCCATGCCAGCATGGAAAACAGATATTAAATGATGATGATGATGATGATGTACATGTATGTATGCCATTATTCAGTTTATTTCAAGATTTCATGACAACAGAGAATGAGCCACTTTCTAACCTACATCCAAGGCTCCTTCATTGGAATTTCAACAAACATCATCAAGGTATTTTTGTTTGTGTGTATATGTGCAGATTTGTATGTATTATCATACATATAGTTTCATATCTAGACATGTTCATATATACTTGAATGATAAACTTCTGGAAAGTCTTACCGGTGATGGCTTGGATCTGTAGCCTTCAAATCAGCTTTCTCTTTTCTTGTTTTGAGAAGCCTAATTTTTCGAGATTGGTATTTAGGCAGTGTGTTACATATCCTAGTGCCCCAATAATTACAGGTATAAACCTGAACTTGTAATTTAGATAGAATAGCAGTAGATTCCTCAATAGTTCAGTGTAAGTATTTTCTTTTTCACTGATCTTTAGTTTTATGTTAACATCTGCTGGACAGATGATTTTCATCTGCAGAAACCAGACTGGAGTCTTGTGCAGCTCCTCTGTTTACCAGCTTTAGTCAAACCGTGAAACCCATGGTAGCATAGACAACGGACATTAAATGATGATGATGATGATCCCAAATTACTATTATGTTTACATTTTGGGGTTTTCACTGGAACATTCTATCAGTATTCCTTTTTATTAGGAGTGTGTGTATGTATATTTGTGCGTGAATTGGAGCAATGTGAAATAAAGAGACTTACTCAATAACACAACACACAGCCCAGTCTGGGAATTAAACTACCTCATGATTGTGAGCCCAGCACTCTAACCACTGAGCCATGTGCTTTCACAGGTGAAAGTATATAATAGTCAAGAGAGAAAATTGCCTGTCAGTTAAGCATCAAATAGAATTCGTTCATTTGTCTGTTTTACCCCATCTGTTGTTGCATGCTAGTATGGATTAGATACATTTATCCATATTATTGGTTTCAGTTTTGGCACTAGGCCATCAATTCTAGGGGAGGGGATAAGTCATTTACATTGCCCCCATTGTTCAAATGTTACTTATCTTATTGACTCTGAAAGGATGAAAGGCAACTCAATCTCAGTGGAATTTGAATTCAAAACATAAAGATGGACAAATACATACATATTATTGAAGTATTGTTTTACAGCTGAATGCCCTTCCTGTTGCTAATCCTTACCTGTTTCATATAAGTAAAGGATTCCTTATTCCACTCATCTTGAAAAGTGTATAGCTAGACAATGCTTTATTTTCTACAAGGAATCTCAACTAACACTGTCATTTTTAGTTCAAGGACTGTAAAATATTCATATACACACACACACACACAACATGGTAATTACACTTCCCAACCATGTGGCTTTGGGGTTCAGTCCCACTACATGACACCTTGGGCAAATGTCTTCTATTATAGCTCTGGACAAACCAAAAAATTCTGAATGGATTTGTAGATGGAGACTGAAGGGACGTGTCGCATGGCTTTCCTCATGATCATTGCTTTGTAAACAATAGCTTTCTGCCAGTGACATCAGCTTGCAGTCCAACAAAAGATGATATCTGGTCTTCCTGGCATGTCTTAATATGTTGTGTGATGTTTGAAAACAAAAGGCTCCTTCATAAAGTGTTGGTTGTTTCCAGTTCCCCAACATAAAAAAAAATGTCCATGTTATTTGTTGATAAGATTGAGAGATTATTACCTCACTTGGAAACAAATGGAGTTGATAAGAGGAAGGGCATCTGGCTGTAGAAAAACTTTAATGTACTCTTGTCTGACTCATGGAATGCATGGAAAAAGTAGACATTAAAAAGGAAGGAAGAGAAACAAACAAACATGCAAGGAAGAAAAAGAGAGAAAGAAAGAAGAACAAGAAAGGGGAAGAAAGAAGGAAGAAAGCTTGATTTTCTCATAAGAAAGTAACATCTTGAATCAAATTTCGACAAAAAAACTAGGTTCCTTTAATATATTAGAGATACTTCACTAAGATCGTGGTTATTATATATGTATTAGTTCAACTATTTATCTTATTATTTTGTGCATGCTTATTATTATCAATTGCTTTATGTATTTCTTCACCAGGCAAAATGAAAGAAGAAATAAGCAAAAAAGTAATATTACTAGTGGAAACAATTTTGATCAAATATTTTCATTTATTCTCAGCCTAGCATTAGCACAAGTCAGTCAATGTTCTTCAACAGATGCATCTCAAACTTTGAAGGTTGGTAGAAACTTAATCCCATGTGTACACATAGCTACACACACACACAATCAGAAGAAAACCAAACAAATTTTACAGAACATACATCTGTCTCTTTTTTTTTTTTTTACTTTAAGTGAATACAGATCAATAGTCAAACTGTATAACAACAAAATGAACTAACCATGATCCTTACAAAATTTTATGACAAAATGCAGAAGAAGCAAATGAAATTGGGGTCAAGTGTATACATCTGTACATGTACATGTTTATATGTATGTATACATGTACTCATGAATGTATACAAGTATATATGCTAATAAATCTTGCATGTATTCTTTTCCTAATTTTGGCGTTGATTTAACCATGTTACAAATATACATTTGTATGTAGTTTATAGTATGAATGTTTAGAAATATATAATGTATATATATATATATATAAGGTATTATATATATACATATATAATGTATTATATATATACATATATAATGTATTATATATATATATATAATGTATTATATATATACATATATAATGTATTATATATATATATATATATATATATATATAATGTATTAT
>NC_068990.1:68215267-68223182 GCF_001194135.2 Octopus bimaculoides
ATATATATATATATATATATATATACATATATGCATATTACAGATATATAATGTATTTTAAATATATATAAAATGTATTACATATATATATAATGTATTATATATGTATAATATATTATATATATATAATATTTGAGTGTGAGTGTGTATGAAACAACACACACCTGCACATACAAAACTTATCCTCGGACATAAATAGTAAATAGTTCCTTCCTTTGCAACAGAGCTAGACTAATATTTTATGAAATAATATTAATGGTTTCAGACTGTAAGAAGCTTTTTTTTTAGAAAAACCTGAAATAAAAGTATTTCGATTGATAACAGTCAAACGTTAACAGTTGTTTTTTATTGCAACCCTTATTATTATTATTATTGCTATTACAGTTGATGGTTGTGATACTGTTGGATGTATTTTAAATGTATGCTCTTCAAACTTTGTCTATGTAACGGAAGTTTAAGTAAAAAGAAATAAAATATGAGCAAAAATGATGGCTGACTTTAAAAGAATTATATAATTCGTATGTGTGTATATATATATATATATATAATTCACATATAGATATATTTATCTATTTACTTATTCATCTTTTTCTTGATCATGTCCCTTGATCAGAAATAGTCTGATATTTCAGTTACTGAAGGCTAAATTATTTTAAATAAAAGTGTTTTTCATCCTTTAAAAAATTTTTTTTTATTCCCATTATAATCTCATATCATTTTTTACTAAGAAACTCACTGAATATTTTACATTATTGAAAACTAAATTCTAAGAATTTGGGCTGATCAGATTTTTTTTTTCCTAACAATATGATTCTTCACCAAAGAATTATTAAGTATCCTTTATTTTAAGTAAAAGGAAATTTAAATAAATTCATTTTATCAATATATATTTCTGTCATTTATTTATTTTTCTGAGAATATTGTCACAAATCAAATATATGACCGATGAGAAGGGTGGCATTTTTTAAAAGTATTTTCAAAAGTCCAATGTTCACTACTATGCATTTCTGTAATGTAATGACTAGTCAGCTCATTTCATGAAGGTTTTGTAGTTCCTATAGTACATGTTTTCGTCAGAAACTAATAATTGAGTAAGGAAATTATCTTGGTGTAAATTTTTTCTTATGACATTGTCAGAAATACAATATATTTGGATTATAACATGAGAAACACCATATCTTAGTGTTGATAGCTATATTGTAGACAAAGATAAAAATCTGAAAATAAAATGTCATCAGATATGTTGAATTGTCAGGAAGTTACATTCTCACAGGAATTTTTTGCTATTTTTGATGTTATAATTCATATTTCACAGAACATTGTCAACAAAAATTAACTCATACATCCACACAAAAGTTTGTTTTTTCATATTCAATATATCAATATGCCACATCAGAGAGCAATATATTTACCAAAAACAGAAAAAATATGAGAATTTTGATGCCAATAAAAAAACTGAAATGAAATATTGACCTAATGCTATGAACAGATGAGTGCATTACCAATAGAAGTAGATATGCCAACACACATATATATATATAGGCTCAAGAGATAGATCAAACTTTAATTACAGTAAAGGGATAAATCTCACAGGATTTCATTGTTGATTTAATTACACTGTTATGAACTTGCTACTTGAAAATTATATTTCTTTATAAAGCAGTAATGAATGTCTCTCTCTTTCTCTTTCTCTGCTGCATAGAAACATGCATTTGTACTTATACATTCATATACACATCCCAGAGTACTGAACTATTTGAGGGCTCCATGTTGACCAAATAATATAGTGCGATGAACTCAATAAGATGTGTGTGTAGTTTGGGTCAACAAATCTCACAGAATTTGGTTGCTGATTTAATTACACTATGTTACAAACTTGCTACCTTAGAGCTAATTCCTTTTATCTATGTTTTATAAATTTATGATCGGAATATGTATGCCTATCTGTCTCTTTATCAATCAGTTTCTCTTTTTTCTCCTTCACAGAAACATATATTTGTAGTTATACATTCACATATGCTTATCAGGGTACATTGCTTGTGTAAGGAAAACATGAATTCTGACAAGTATGTATATATAGTGTTTATCTTTCTACTTTCCAGTTTATCAGTTGCTGTAGCTGTTCCCAGGGTACTAAATTATCTGAGGAGCCAACAGTCCACATTCTGTTATTGCTTTACTGCAGTGCATCTTCAGCTAAAGCTCCTAACTCTCTGTTACAATCTATCTACAATTAGACATCAAAAGCTGGAACTAGAATGAATTTGTAACCACAATATCACCAGAAAGATAAACACCAATCACACTTAATACAATTTACTGAAAAGTTCCTGGCTTTGGATAAAAGAAAACACAGGAGTATCAGTTAATTATAATTTTATTCAATATATTCCCCTTTCAGATTCACACATTTATTGCAGAGGTAATTGTAGAATCGTTAGTGATTCTTTAGCTCATATTGCTGAGTTCCACTCCATCTGTAAGTTTAGCAAAAAGAAGATGGACTCCATTAAACCAACTTGTCCTAGATTTACTGTATGGCAAAAACATTTTCAACAGGGCCATCGTAACTCAATGCCTTATTTTTATCTCTCAACTTCCACTTCATTGTTGTGAGGGTCTCAGCTTCCTAACCACCATCTCTTGGTCATAATCATTTTTAAAAATATCCCCAGGGCCCATAAATCTTAGATATATTGGTATTTGTATAGCATTAAAAAGATAGATGGCCTTGTGTGTAACTGAGATTATATATGTAGAGTGAAGTCATGGCTTGTAAGAATTACATGATTAAGTATGGTTCATCTGCTTGTATGCTAGCTACACTACTGCAAATTGTTTGCATCAAGAATACACAAAGGGGTGCTGAAAAATTCCTAGCTTTAAGTATATCACGAAAGGCTAGGCTGGAGACCCAAACTCAGAAGAGTTCTTTTACAGGGCTTAGAAAAATTGAAGGACCACTGCAATAAGTGTGTGAATCTGAAAGGGGAACATCATCATCTGATACTCCGATATTTTCTTTTACCCAAAGCCAGGAACTTTTCAGTGAATTGTATTAAGTGTGATTGGTGTTTATCTTTCTGGCCCTTGGGATAATAGTTACTGTTATTTTTTAATCCTACATCAGCCCCTGTCAAGCAGATCTATGACTAAAAACAATCCAGCCATCATCAGGGCTTTTTTTTTTCTCTCAGTATAATGCTCCAAAGATTGCACTAACTTATGTGTTTTTATTAATAATGCAGTAAGGTATAATTTGAGAGATTTTACTGTTATTATGAAGAATAGACACACTACAGATCAATACATGACTATGTTGGTATTGTAATGCTTGTAGCTTATATATTCTTTATATGATGTTATAGAATGTTCACTTGGTGGTTTTGTCAGCTGTTTGGGTAAAATCTATAACATTAAAGTAATTAATTAATAGAACGTAATGGAATCTCACAACTGGGATATATGACACACACACACACACAAACAAACAATGATTCTCTATTAAACTATTTAATGTTTGTTGAGTTTTTATTGTATTTTTTATTTATTGTTATGTTATCTCATTTATTCTTCTGTTATCTCATGAATTGCAAACATGAAGAGGATATTTAAATATTTAAATTAAATAGGATTATTCTGAAAACAACATACAGCATAACAACCAAAGGGATATGAGCAAGTATATTTAACATTTAATACAGTCTTAAAGAATAATACTTCTGGAATAGTGGTTATTTATGAGTGGTAGTTGCTTCAATTTTACATCCATATGTCATGTGACTCAAGTTGAGCTGGGAACATTTAATCCCCCATACAGTTATTTTAATGTCAATCACAAATAGTCATAATTTTAACACCAACACTAATTATCTTTTAAGCATGCAAATATGTTTTAAACATTAACTATATTTTCATATATTGATCTGATAGAATTAGAAATTCGTTTTTGTCTGTTTCATTAAATTTTTTAATGTATTTTCAATAAATACAGATTCTCTAGGTTTGCAGATACCCACAAAATTTTAGGCGTAGTTTATTTTGAAATAGAATAAAATAATCTTACTCCATACCAAGTATTTATTTCGTTGATTTTGGAGGAATTAAAACTAAACTCAATCAATAAAGAATCAAACTAAAAATATAGGGGGCAGGAAACAAAATAGTGTGTGGCACCAAACCATATCCATTGCTATAGTTTGTGATTTTGGAGTTAATAATAAAGAAATTTAATAAGAACAAATAATTATAGAAATGTTGTTGATGATACTGTTCATCAGCATTAAATCATTAACATTTAGCAAAACAAAGAAACAAAGAATGCAAGAGAAATTTAGCAAAAGGAAGAAAATACTTTATGGCCCCAAGAAGTGGAGGAGAAAGCGGTGGACACAATATTCAAGGAAGCAATAACCTCTTTTCTTTTTAGGGAGGTCTGGAGGTAATGATTGACACCTTCTTCATTTTTTGAACCCTTGGATATTGTACTGAATGAATCCTTCTTTTATTGGTCCCAGAAAGAGATAAAAAGTTCCAATAGTAAGTCCTTCCCAGAAAGTTGAAATCATATTGCAGCATTTGGGTATTTACTGCTTAAGTGAAGCAATCCAGTCTGGTAATTGAAATCCAGAAGATTTCATTTGCAAACAGAATATGACCACAGTTATGTTAATACAAGAAGTAAAAAAAACAAACACATAGACATGGGTGTTTCTGTGTACACATATACACACTTGCATACATATATTCATACATATACACACAAAAGAGATATTGCTCACCAATTTATTTCTGTCACCAGGTTTAAATCAATACCAAAAGTCATCTTGTAAAATTTCACTTACCTGAAAATAGAAAAAGTAGTACTGTTAGGAATTTCACTAACAATAATGATAATAATAATAATAATAGTAAAACAAAGAAGGGAATCTGATATCAACTTATATGATCATGTATTCAATGTTGCTGGAATAGTCACAGGTTTTAGGGTAGTTTTTCTTGTTATTACTACTATCTTTTTTATCTTATGCACTTAGTGTGTCTTTTATGGGTGTGAGGTTAGAAAATGAATAAGTTTTTTAAAAAATACCATTTATTTCAACTAGTTTAAAAACATAGAGGACAGAATATTGAGAAATATTTGAGAAATTTACACTGTTATCATAAGAATCTGAGACAGTTCCATTTAGAATATAGAACTTCCAATTGTTAAAAGCCTAACCAGAAGAAAAAGATGTACAGCATTTAACACATTTCTTCTTCTGAATAGGGGAAAAAAATTTTTTAGATAAAATAAATGTTGCTTCCATTTTATAATCTTAATCCAATTTCTTTATCTTGGTGATGAACAGTTTTCCATTTTTGATTAAATTTTTCTTTTTTTAAACTTTAGGAAATAAAGCATCAGTCTAGTCAATTCACACATATATGAAACATCATCTCAATTTCTTTAACAAATATCAGACATATAATAGCTTCCGAGAAACATTCTATCAAAGAATCCTTGGAGTGAATGGAATCATAATAGAAGACTAAGAAGAATAGAATAATTCTTTTTTCTCTAAGTAAGACAACAATACTATGAAGAAGAATGCATATCATCCATTACTATGTGCAATAACATAACTGAACATTCATCTTAGGTATTTATTTTTGCTTTCTAGCTCCAGGTCAGGCCAGCACAAAAATGTTCCATTTCTGACTGTCTCATCTTTTCTGTGTATTGTATAAAGTGTATTGTGGACCAAATTATCTGATATGCTTTTCCTTTTCAAATTGGTAAGATGTGATTTGAGGGAGATTTTCCTGCTATTTCTAGCAAACTAAATGACCACATAGAAGTTCCAGAGTTGGAAATTATATAAGCACAAGCAAGGCTGTGTGGTTAAGAAATTCATGCTGCAATCACATAGTCTTCGGCTCAGTCCCAGTGCATGACACTTAGAGAAATTGTTTTCTACTATAGATCCAAGCTAACCAATGCCTTGTGAGTGAATTTAGTAACTAGAAATTGTGTGGAAGCCCATCATATATATATCATATACAAATATGCAGATAGATAAATAGATAGAGAGAGAGAGTTTGTGTGTGTTTGTGTTTGCATACCCACTATTGTCTTACAAATGATGTTGCTTTGTTTATGTCCCTGTAATTTAGCAGTTTGGCAAAAGAGACTGATAGAATAAGTATCAAACTTAGGAAAATAAGTACTGGGGTTGATTTGTTTAACACTTTAAGCTGGTGCTACAGCATGGCCAAAGTCTAATAGCTGAAACAAGTAAACGAAATCGTAATTATTTATTTTGAAGGAAATTTTGAAAGGCTTATATGGATAAGGATCAGCTTTTCAGGTTGGTTCAGAGGGACCAGCTCAGATTTTATCTAAACAGGTCCACTTTACACCTACAATTTCACCTTATGCACTTTTGCTTTAACATCTAAATGTTTATGACCAAGAAATAGCACTCAAATCTCTTTCATATCACACTCTGATGGAACATCTTTGCTCAGAGAGGAATTTGTTCAGGGTCATATTATCTAAAATCATAACCTGGTAACAGTTTTAAACAATAAACAAAATAAAGAACACATAGGACAGTGTGATCCATCTATGACCATCCTTTCTTTTTATATAAAAGAAGAGATCACATTGCAGGAATAATACTGATTAGAGACATGCTCATTCCATTCACTACTGACATAAATCAACAACAACCAGGTAAAAAAAAAAAAAAGGTTAAAAACTTCAGCATGTATCTAAAGACATCATCAGAGTCATTATCTCTTATCCTTTACTTGTTTCAGTCATTTCACTGCAGCTATGGGGAGTTGGTGACAGCCAAAACATCATACCAATATATCAAAATCCATTTACTCCTTTCTCTACAATCTCATCTTTATGTGTAGCAGTTGTTTATTGGTGGACATAGAGCTGACGTTTTAAAAGGTAAATGTGTGAGGTGAAATGAAAAATTGAAACAGTTAGTACCTAAATTCTGAACCAACCACAGCTTGGATGATATGGCTAGCTTCTTTCCTATGTTCTTTTGACAGGAGATTTATGAGAGTCAACTGTCAAACATCCATTTCCTCAACATATGAGATGAAATTTAGTTTAATCCATGAAAAATCCTTTGTTCTCTTGACCTTCATTATCTACGAAATTATTATAACTACAGAACACAAAAAAGAATCCCCCCCCCCTTTTTGCCTGTCACTTTGGCAGAAGTAAAAGCCTGCTTGCTTTCCTCAATATTGTAAGAGATAATAACAACCCTTTCTTCCTTTTTAGTCATGGCTGTTACTGAGGTAATATGCAGGTCTCTTACTCTCTCTGCTAGATAACTTTCAGAGAGGTAAAATCTCTTTCTTTCCTTTTTCTTTCAACCACGTAGTGGTAACTACAAGTGACCACAGTTATGTACCTGATGGACAGTAGAAGCAGTCCATATTTACCGGCTTCAAATCTTGGCACAAGTCCAGCAATTTCAGAGAGGAGTAGGTCGATTATACCAACCCCAGTGCTCATCTGGTACTTATTTTATCGACTTCAAAAGAATGAAAAGTAAAGTTGACCTCAGCAGAATTTGACAGTCCTTACTGTGATAGTTTGATATATACATATATTAATATATAGAACTCTCGTGCAACCACATGGAAATTATGAGATTAGAGATGAACGAGCTGGCAGCTGTAAAAGGGGAAATACCACTACGCACATGGAGGATGATGCTATGAACTGTATGGCGTGGTCCTCGGAAGTGAGCTGCGTAATTTGCAATTACAAACATTCAATATGTTTTTTAAATGAGTGAAACACAACGCTTATACCTTAACTATTCGAAGTAGTTGTGTATATTGTTACAGTAAATAAAAGCCAGTTTAACGGTTATTTCTTTTTTTTTTTTTTTTTTTT
>NC_068990.1:68223192-68223732 GCF_001194135.2 Octopus bimaculoides
TTTTTTGGTCATTTATATTAATCACCACTGCATCAGTAACAATAGCCATTATATTCTGGTGGCTCAACATCGACCATCCATCCTGAAAAAAGCCGTTACTAAATATCCCCAGTCAGATAATGTCTTAATGCTGCCGGATGTACTGCTTCTTGTCAATGGTATAAGAAAATTAGTCTCTCTCAATCACACACGTTTGTAGAGCACTACACATGGACTGTATAGGGCTTTCCTATAAGGTGTTATCCATCCCTGATTGGAACTCTCCCGTATGACATGTACGCATGCTCAGTGACTTGCTTTAACAGTTGCAATCAGCTGAATGCACATTGCCAGTGACATTTGACATAATTACCCACACTCTGTGGTCAGGATTCTTTTTTTGGTTTGATGTCGGTATCGAAGGGATTACCAGACACCGGACAATACAGTGAGAGCAGCTTTCACTCACATCGTGGTATTCGATGCTGTGTACGTGTCTTCGTGGTAAAATATGCCACTCCTTAACTGTTGCTTTGATTTCATCCGTAGCACGAGGTAATT
>NC_068990.1:68223975-68236056 GCF_001194135.2 Octopus bimaculoides
AACTCAGGCACAGTAAGTACTTCGATAGCTGAATCATCAAGCTGCTTTATATCCATGATAAGACGTAAAACAATAACAATGGCGTGGGTTAGCCTCCGGAAGTTTAATTATCTACATGGAGCGCCGCCTAGCCAAGGGAGATAACCTACTTATAGGAAAGCCCTATAGTCTACCAGCTTGTGAGCAAAAAAAAAAAAAAAAAAAAGGAACTTCCGGTTAGGCAGGAAAGGAAACTGAGACTTCAGATGGTCGATCGTAATCGTCTTCACAGTGCGTAGCTGAAAGAAGCCAAAATAAATAATACACCGACACACTCTTGTTATTGGTTGTTTTTGTGTATAGCTTAACTAAACTATACGTTCACATTTACTGTCACTCTATTTCTCTTTCTCACATACACATTTTTGGAGACGGTAACGAATATATATTTAGCGGACATGCAATTGTCGTATCTCTTTTACTCACTCTCTCAAACACGAAATTAGACGACAGACACGACACTTATCTGTTTTATGTATAAGTTAATCTTTATGTCAACCAGACTGGTGTTTTATCGAGAAAATCTACTCCTAAATTATTCAAATCTGAGTGAATATAACAGCTTTTCTGATTGAGTAAATTAGCGAAAATAAATAATATGTTGACTTGAAAACACACTTTCAGGAGCCATTTATTACGACTTGCTTATATGTTCCATGATATTCTTATGGTGTTAAAAAGTAATAAAATCTTTTCTGGACACATAACGTTCAGGGTGTCAACAAATATTCAAGGCAGTAAAATAAAGATTATGAATCAAAAGAAAAACAAATGATTACTTTTTTTTTTTCCAAGGGTGGGAAACACATTTTTATGAAGTATAGGCTTTGTTGATTATTTGGACAAAGACGGACAATTTTAGACTCTGGTTGTATTAAGAAATCTCTAAATCTGTTACTTCTCACCTGAATAAACTTGTTTCGTAAAATATCAGTGATTTTTATTTCTATGTTTATGAACATTGTTTTTTCAGACGACAGCCGTAAGACTGAATTCTTCAATGACTTTCCAGACACTTCTGGATATCTGCGGTAATATTCTTCCAATTTTGTAAGCATTTGGAGGGTATACAACTGGAAATTTTCCGAGAAAATATCATTGCACCGAAGTTATTCATCCGTTTAGCAAACCAATTACAAGAAAAGCTTCTGCTTCTAAATTATTCAACTTCAAACATTCCCAAAAGAGAAAAGCTTAAAGAAAACATTTCGCTTAAATCACGTATGGAAGCCTTGTTGTAACATAAGGATTATGAATATAGGAGATGAGATGATGAATTCAAATAAATGGTTAAAATGCATATTTTTTAAGGTGATACGTTTAAAATAATTGTTCTATATATATGTTAAACGCATATCAGTTTCTCAATATATAATATAATATCGTGTGTATTTTTTAAAAATCCATATCTTTTCACGGGTTCCAAATATATTAAATAGAACTTTTCTGCGTGTACATATTAGGGGATGTAGATATTAAAATAAATACACATGTATTTAACAGAAATCCATGATATTTAATTGATGTAATAAGGAAATGAAAAATGACATTAAGCGACAGATCGTTTAGCAAATGCAGACGACATACAAACAAACCAATGAATGTGAAGTTGTACGTGATCACTGAGAAATTAGAAATAACAACCTAATCTTTAAATAATATATACACTACGCAGGAAAATAAGACGAGACTAATACGACTGATATGCTTTTCCTCATAGGTTTGCTTTATCAGTGACACACTGTCACTGAACAACAATAATATCTGAAAAACACACTTCAAAGTGATATACTCGTTTGAGAGGAACAGAAAGAACAAATGAGGTGTTCAGTGATGTAGTTTACATATGTATGCGATACTGTTAAAGAAAGCTTTCAGATGAAGGGGGAAATAACAGAGAGAAGAAGAAAAATGTATTTTGTAGACGGAGATGGTACGTTCAGAGAAGGATTAAATAAGGCACGCGCATATATATACATACATATTTATGACAGGTTTCTTTCAGGTTCCATCTACCAAATCCACTGACCAGTCTTTGGTCGGCCTAAAGATATTGTAGAAGATACTTGCTCAAAGTGCCATGCAATGGGATTCAGGGCCTGACCCAAAAGAGAGGAGCTGAGGGGTTCGTGCCCCCTCAAGAAAAGAAGAGCACCCTCTAAATAATATTATTACACCCTTTTCTCCGGGAATTGTATTCCTTTTGACCTTGTGCCCCCTCCTTCGAAAAATTCTTGGGACCGCACCTGGGATTGAGTCTAAAGCATTGTGGCTGGAAAAACTTCTTACCACACCACCGTATTTGCACCTCTCATTTGGAACAATCAGTTTTAATTTCAAGTCAGAGTATAGTGATCTAATAAACATTTTGGTGCATAAGATATCTAGAGTTCCAGCTATACTGCATTCTTCATCTGAAGGAAGTCTGTGAAGTATGCACCATTTTTTTCAAGATATTATGACATTAATGGTAAATATGATAATGCAGAATTTTTTAACAGACACAAGAGATACGAAAAGCCCAGAAATAATTATTAATCTGTAGCAAAGTGAAACAGTGAGATTTAAAAGATACAAAGGACTGACATGTATTTGATGTGCCAGTAGCTCACGTCTGTGTAATGGAATTTTTGAAAGGGAGGCCTTCCACACTGCCTCATGTTGATTATTTTTTGAGAAGGAGCCAAAATTAGAAATGCAAATGTCAGCAACAGACTTATACCTGCCGAAATTCCTAATGAAGACATTTCATTGTTGAATCTTGTGACAAAATTCATGATAAGGACCATGTGATGTTAATAATCTCACTTCTTTTTGGAAAATCTGATAGGAACAAAATTCTTTACAAATGGCTTCTGAGAAGTGGCATTGATGAAGTAAATGGTTGTACAAAAATATTTTTTTCTTTTCAAAATATAAAATATATTTTAAATATGTCTGCTGAAGTCATGACTGTACTTCTATTGAAATAGCAATAGATCATAACCAGCGAACAGAAAAATCAATTACTTGAATATGATGAAATTATATCTTGACTGACCTGTGTATATGTCTCACCTCCTGAAGCCATATAGAGGTTGTTTCAATGTAAGACGCGTAACACGTCTCTTACAGTTTACAGACTTACCATTCCTGTTTCAGTTCACTAAGAGTCCAATTTTGAAAACGGCAGGTTTTCCAATAGAACCTTGACGTAACCAAGACACACACATCTCATTGCATGGTTCAAGCTCAACAATGTAAATAAAAATTCAAATCATAGGCGCAGGCATGGCTGTGTGGAAAGAGACTTGCTTCCTAACCACATGGTTCTGGGTTCAGTCCCACTGTATGACAGCTTGGGCAAGTGTCTTTTATTATAGCCTTGGGCTGACCAACGCCTTCAGAGTGGATTTGGTAGACAGAAACTGAAAGAAGCCCATCGCACGCATACATATATAGGTGTGTTTGTGTATGTATCTTTGTGTCTGTTCCCACATCACTATTTGACAACCAGTGTTGATGTGTCTATGTCCCTGTAGCATAGCAGTTCGGCAAAAGAGGCCAATAGAACCAGTACCAAGCTTAAAAATAAACAAGTACAGGGGCCGATTCATTTGACTAAAACGTTTTTAGGGTGATGCCCTAGCATTGCCGCAGTCTAACGACCGTATCATGTTGTGTATTACTTTTAATTTTTTCTTTTCAATATGTGTTGAACAAGCAATCAAAGCAAGCATAACACTGCTACTTGTATGAATTTAATGAACCTGAAACATGTTGAAAATTTCATCCGTCTATTGCTTCTCAGAAACAAGGAGAAAATATATCAACTTTTAAAGATGTTTGTATACAACTAGTATTACTTGAAAATGATAGCAGGTTTGAAAACAACTTCGGGTGAAGTTTCAGCATTTAGAATGCTGTCACATTTTATTAAAATGTCTGCATCTACACAGACATGACAGAAGTAAATAGACACCTTATAAAACATAGTTTTATGTTTATTCTAACTCGTAGCAGTTTATATATTTTTTTTATTAATTGACATTTTTATGTTTTAGGTTTTATATGTGACTGTTTAATCATGCTCCTCCACCATTTTCAATATAAACACTTGAAATATATCTCCCATACCTGAACAAACTTGAGAGATCAAAATTTAAATCTCTTTGATAAAACATCTATGATGCCTACTTTTGTTATTGATAAATGCCTGTAAGATATTACTGGTATCCACAGTATTTCTGGGGGAAAAGATCATGTAATTAGAAGAGAATTACAGATAATTGTAACTTATTCACCCACAAGCAACATTGATATGCTTCATCAGTGGCAGCATAATTTTTAAACAA
The DNA here is from genome assembly GCF_001194135.2 of Octopus bimaculoides. Taxonomy (NCBI): domain Eukaryota; kingdom Metazoa; phylum Mollusca; class Cephalopoda; order Octopoda; family Octopodidae; genus Octopus; species Octopus bimaculoides. Next base: position 68,228,349 of record NC_068990.1, read on the forward strand.
TATTACTTAACAATGGTCTCCAGAGAAAACCATTGGCATCATATTTTAATGACAGTGCCCAGCATGGCCTCAGTTTCAGATTGAAACCAGTGAAACAGTGAGTCAAAATAGGAAAGACACACAAAAACAAAAGAACTTTGCAAAGTGGTTGTTTCTGCTTTGAAATGGAACCATACAACTATGTGAATGAAAGAAAGTGGCACTCAATACAGTTGGTAGGAGTTACCTATACTCACTTTTTTAACAGCAGTTTGACTTAGTTTCACATGACAATGTTTTGTAGACACATTGCTTCATCAAATGCTAGGAGCAAAGTCTGATGTGAGCATATATATATGCACATTTTTTTCCTGGAGGTAGTTTTATTTCTATCAGCATCAACATCATATTCATCATCATTATTCATCCAACCAGCATCATCATCATCATCGACTTCATCGGCATCATCGACACCTGTGTTGTTTTCGTTTACACCTGCTTTTCATACAGGCATGGATTAAGTGGAACACCACAGTTGGAGCCAATGCATATTTAAGGGTTTCTGATCACTTCACCAGATCAGGCACCTCCATTACCACAGCTTTTCTTTTGGTTTTTGCTTGGTTTCTACCGCTAGATGCCCTTTCTAACAGCAACCCCTTTACAGAATGTACTGGGCACTTCTTTCGAAGGAAAGGGATAGTAAGGTGTTATGTCCTTGACAAGACTAAAAGAATCCTCACCACCTTACACTTTAATTGAAATTTCATGACACCAGCACTCAAGAGGTAGTCCTCCACTCAATACGATCAAAGTGACTTCACAACCCCATCTTTCTTCTTGTTTGCCAGCATTTTTACAGAGTAAGAAGCATAAGTGATAGACATAACAGAGGAAGGCCTAAGCAAGATGTATGGTATGGGGATGGGCGATAGGGGTTACCAGTAGTCCAAGGTATGTACATATATTACACCAGGGAAAAAATTACATTTTAATTCACTTAACAGAAATAATCTGCCACACTTCAATTTTACTCTCTACCTTAGTCCGTTATAACATTTTAATGATTAGTTTAAACACTTACATAATAACAATCATGCTTTCTCTTTAAAGACTCATGAAAATAAACAGTACATTGTCAAGATCTATGTTATTTCAGATTTTGCCGCTATTGATTCGTTTGCATCATTTTGTACTGACTTCATTCGGAGCAACTGATAGTATTCTTTAGTTTCTGTAGGCAAATCAACATATATATATATATATATATATATATATATATATATATATAGATATATACACACCACAGTTTGTACACATACGTATTTCATGTCCTTTCAACTACATCAGATTAAATCTTATGTTCAAAGCTTTGTATTTTTCTTATGTATGTGTGCGTATGTATATATGACGTAGTTGGAATATTTATTAATATTCTGTTAAGTGTGTAAACACTATGTAAATAAAAGAGTTTAATTATGATGATGAAACTCTTTGCTTGCTTGTCTGAGCGACCAAAATGAGATAGCTTCATATGAACATCAACTTAGCTTACTAGTTCAAGGTACTTATTTTAGCTGCAGTAGATTACGTTAAATTCTCTTTTATAATTTTTAATTAATTCTAGTAGATTATTTTTGAAGAGTTGAGAGAAAATTAGAAGTGATTGAAAATAGAAAAATCTTAATAAAAAAGCAATAAAAATAGATTATATATGCTTGTAAGCGTGTGTCTTGGAAGTTTGTCAAGAAACTATTTTCAACGTATTTGAATATAATGATTTTTAGACGACGATGGCAATTCAAACTTATAAAAGAAGGGAAATGGAAAGTTACGTTGTTGATGACATTCTCTTCTAAACTATTAGCAATATTAAATTGATTTCATCACTAAGCTGAAACCTGATCATGGTTTACATTTGCAAAAAGTCAGAACCTGACCGACTTCCTTTCGGAATACAACATTGCAATGCGTAATGCATGATGTGTTTTTTAAAAAAGGAAATTGTGATGCAGATTATTTTCTGTGTTATTTAAAATATAGATAGCAATGACAATTTCACTTTCTTACAATTTCGTTTTTCACTAACACATTTCTGTTTTTACTATATAGCTTTAAACCAACAATACCTACGTGCATCTGTGTTTGGTCAGAGCAACTAAAGTTCTCTCAACAAACAGTATAACAATTGTCACGTAACTAACTTCTTTTTTACATTTCCATTTGAAGTTATTTTTTAAAATTTTACATGAAATACCGAAATAATATAGAAATTTGATGAAATCACTTAGAAATGTTTCAAATTTTCTCCACTGATTCAGTTTTGCATGCTGATGAAAAAATCATACTAATTTCCTCAAGAAATTATTAATTAACAAATTATAAGCCTTTGAATGTTTTAAATTTTATCCAATCAGAAGCTTCTATTGTTAACATACCTGAAGTAGTATTTGTCTTTTTCATGGCAATCATTATAATACACCATTTCTTATTTCCAACCCAGGTTCTTTGAATGAATGCAGCGAACCAATTTTATTTGTTTTTATCTTAAATGCAAGATTGTTTTCTTTTTGTACTAAATGCAATCTTCATCATAGGATTTCATTAATTTGTCAGAGTATAAAGACAGAGGAAGAAGCAGCAATGTTATTTCTCTTGAGAAAGGATGTAATCCAATCATCTAGATCACATTTTTCTTTCTTAAACATTTATAAGAAAGAGGAAAACAAGTTATTGAAGTAATTTTAAACTTTCATAAGAACCATTTTATAAGAAATGGTGAAATAATCTAACAAAACATATTTCCCAGTTGATTATTTGTTTGAAAATATGTTAGCAGTGAAAATGCTGAAAGATATCTTAAATATTCATGAAAACAATTGAAAATATACAAAATAGAGAAACAATTCTAAAGAAACATATTATCTCCACTAAGTTACACTAAATAAAACAAACCAACACTGGTTGTCAACACATGTTCATAGTCATTTCATAGTCATATACAGTATAAGAATAGTGTTGATGTACCCCTTGTGAACAATAAAGTGTAAAATGTTAGGATACCATTAAATAGACAGTAATGAATACCGTTTTGTAAATATCATAAAACAAGGTATATTCTATATTCCATTATTAATTATTATAAGGAAGTTAAGACTTCAAAACAACATGTTTTACTCTCTTTACTCCCTTTTACTTGTTTCAGTCATTTGACTGTGGCCATGCTGGAGCACCGCCTTTTAGTTGAATGAATCAACCCCAGGACTTATTCTTTGGAAGCCTAGTACTTATTCTATCGGTCTCTTTTGCCGAACTGCTAAGTTATGGGGACGTAAACACACCAGCATCGGTTGTCAAGCGATGTTGGGGGGACAAACACAGACACACAAACATATACACACACATACATATATATACATATACATATATATGATGGGCTTCTTTCAGTTTCCGTCTACCAAATCCACTCACAAGGCTTTGGTCGGCCCGAGGCTATAATAGAAGACACTTGCCCAAGGTGCCACACAGTGGGACTGAACCCAGAACCATGTTGTTGGTAAGCAAGCTACTTACCACACAGCCACTCCTACGCCTAGGACAATTTTTTAAAAATAAATACCATTTACTAAATCTGGGGTTTTGATAAAATAGTTGATTGTATTACTTTAAAATTCTGGTGCTTTTTTTTTTTTTTTACAAATCTGGCACAACTTGTAATTTTTTTTTGTATATCTTTAAGGGTATTCATACCCTGGTTTAAGAAACTTAGAATGTCTCTTTTGAACTTGTTGGCAATGATACTGATATAACGGTCACTTGATATGCCATTTCCATGTAATACTTGTCTGTCTATACAAGAGATTAATATGTAACTTTCACTAGATATTTCACTAGTTATCTCAGTGCCCATCCTAAATATCATATAGCTGCCAACTTCAGTATCAAATCCCTTTGTTGGGCTTACTTAGGTTACAACCCTTTTTTTCTCTCTCTCTCTCTATTTCTTATACATTCACCTCATTTAGAAACAACATCTTGAAGTGACATTTCCATATTTTCTTTTCATTGTCCATGACAGTGAATGTGCTTCTATTATTTCCTATTCATTTCCCCTAATGATATCATGATTCACACAACCTGCTTAGTAATCCAGTCATTTGATCCACATTATATCTTCAGCAGTAAATTTTTATTAATGATCCATTAACTTCATTATTTTATTTCCTTATATTTTAAAGCGATATCTTTTCTTCTAATTGGTTACTTTCACTTCAATAGTGTGTGTGTGTGGGTACATAGGCATGTCTATATGTATGTATAACCACAAGTTATATATGAATATGTGTGTGTTAGTGAGTGTGTGTAATTACAGAACTGTATATATTGATATATGTATATGCATGTATGTGTATTATATATACAAGAGAACTGGCTGAACATCTGTGTGTAAGCATGCTTGTGCACATGTGTGTGTGTGTGTGTGTGATTAAATAAACAAATGGAAACAAACCCTCATGTCCACACACACACCAATGCACTAACACACACACACACACATGCATACTTATATCTCCCTACATCCGTGATAACAAAAAACAAGACCAATGTCTCTGACAGCCTCCATCTAATGAGTTTATTTATATTCTTTGTTGCAACAGATGTTACAATTATGATTATAAACAGCAGCACAATCCACAAAACTTCTTCCATTTATCAGAAATGAAAGTCTTTTTTTTGGTCTTTATAAATATATGTTTTTGCTGGTGTTTCTCTATTTTTGCTCCATGTGTGTATAACAGATATTGACAAAACAGCTTTGACAACTCCTGTCAACCTGTCCAACTTATGCCATTATAGAAAATAAGCACTAAATGATGATGATGATGATGAGTGAGTTTTTCATCAGTCATGAGGGGAGACCAATTCTTATGTCTCATTATAACCTCCATGATTGGTTATAAAGAGAGGAAGGTCTCCTCAAATTGGAAACCTGATCCTTGAGTACCTTTGGTGGGATTCAACAAAATGTTACCCTAGGATCAAGTTGTAGTGTTAAACTAGATGATGGATTGATTCTACTAACCAAGTTGGCCATGGATGCATTTGGACTCAAAACACAGATTCAGGACAAATACTATAAGGTGCCTAGCCTGACACTCTACCAATTCTTCTAGTCCACTCAGAAGAGTAGGAAGCAAAGTTAGCCTTAGCAGGATTTAAACCAAGAATGCAAGGTATCTTGTCCATCAGTCAGGTTTGCTTCCTGTGTCCAGGAGTCACTCCAGTTACTTTTGTATTGTGCTGTATACATACAATTAGCCAGGTTTTTGTTTCCAGTCCATTCTTTGATGTCATCAGTCTGCAAACATCTTTGAATGCCTCTTGCTCTCTTCCCTCCACACTCCCTGTAAGGATGGTTTTGAAGAATGACTCCTGGTATAAACTATGATAATAGGTGTCTTTGGACTTCCAGTTTTTCAAATAATGCAGTGTTTGATAACCTCTCTATCCAACTTATTCTGCTCAATCTACAAAAGACCTATGTCACAAAGGCATCTATATTATTTTTTATTTTTCTGTACATTATCTAAGTTTCTGCCCTGTTGAGAACAATTGGCATAATTAAAAATATTTAAATAACCCAATGTACCTTGTCCAAAACTCTAACAACTCTGCCATTTCGCTGTCTTGTTCCTTGACAAGAGAATAGTTTTCCATTGGTATAGTTTGGCCTGGCTAGGATTGAACTAGCAACTGTCATGCAATAGAGTTATTCTATGGTGTTGCGGAGAAGTAACTTTGACTTACAGCTAAAGACTAATCATGCTGCTATTTTTGTTTAGCCCAAGGTCAACATTCATTGATCTACTCTATAATCAGGTGCATTCCAGCCATGACCGTTCAGCCTTCTTATGTACAAGGAAAGTTATGTTGTTCAATTTGTCTTTGCTGGGGCTACACATGGTATACAACTATGCATCATTTCCCACACACACACACCTACAGATCATCAAATATATATATATATATATATATATATATACACACTTGCACACATAAGCGCATACACAGATAGATACACATCATCATATATATAGAAACAAGTGTCATTTCTTTGCACTTAGATATCAAAAGATATATATCTGTATATACGCATGCATTTGTGCATGCACACGAGCATACATAACTGCATACATATATATATATATATATATCCACATACACACACACACATGCCAGTATATATGTATGAACAATGATTTAAACACAAGAAATAACAATGGATTTTCTTAAAGGGATTGAGCAAAAAAAAAAAAGTACACACAAAGCCATGTCATTTGCTGTTTAGTGAAGCCTGCTGCCCATTACATTACAGGATTATTGCTCCTTTACAGATCCAAATCTAATATAAAGATGTCTATCGACAACAGAAAGCATTTACTTTATCATGAATATATCACATAAATTCATAGAGAATCAGCTGAGAGCTATGCAAATAACTGTTAATGCCTTGCTAGCAAGATATCCCAACTTGATTTGATGTATAAAGCAAGAATAGAAGGTCATATGATGTAAATCAATTTGTATGCTTAATTTAAGAATGGAATGGTAATGCTCTGATACTGTTGGGAGTATCGTGGTTTACCCTGCAGAAGATGTATAGTTTTACTCTTGGAATAATTGTGCACAAACATAAGTGTTTATTATTATTATTATTATTATTATTATTATAATTAATACTATTATTATCATTAAGGTGGTGAGCTGGCAGAATCGTTAGCACACTGTGCAAACTGTTTAGTAGTATTTCGACCGTCTTTAGATTCTGATTTCAAATTCTGCTGAGGTTGACATTGCCTTTCATCCTTTCGGGGTCAGTAAAGTAAGTACCAATTGAGCATTGAGGTCAATGTAATCGACTATACACCCGACCCCTCACCAAAATTTCATTATTTGTGCCAGTAGCAGAAATGATAATCATTATTCAACATTTGGTAGTTTCAGACAAATTTCTACTGCATTACCTGCTACACCTCTGTGTTGTTGGGGGTGTGTACAGCACTGTGTTCCTTTTTGTTATTAGGGGAGTGCTAATTCTTCCTGGTATTGCATTGCATCAGTTTGTTTTATGAGATCTGGTTGCAATCTTTCTTTGTGTTGTGTGTGTAATGCAAGTTGTTTTCTTCTGTTAGGTATTGGCCTGTTGGTGGCTGTTTATTTTATTGGATATTTTCTATATAGAGTATGTCTTATGTTAATGTTTGTGGATTGTTTTGTTTGGTACAGGATGGCTGTGTGGTTAAAGAGTTTGTTGCACAACTATGTGGCACATTGAGCTAGTATCTTCTACCATAGCTCTGATCAAAACCTTGCCAATCAGTTTGGTAGATGGCAACTGAAAGAAGCCCATTGAGGGCACATGGCTCAGTGGTTAGAGCATCAGGCTCACAATCATGAGGTAATAAATTCAGTTCCAGGATCAGGCTGTGTGTTGTGTTCTTGAGTAATGCACTTTATCTCATATGGCTCCAGTTCACACAGCTGTAGAAATTAGTTGCGATGTCACTGGTGCCAAGCTGTATCAGCCTTTGCTTTTCCCTTGGATAACATCAGTGGTGTGGAGAGGGGAGGTCAGTATGCATGGGCAACTGCTTGTCTTCCATAAACAACCTTGCCTGGACTTGTGCCTTAGAAGAGAGCTTTCTAAATATATATATATATATATATA
>NC_068990.1:68236184-68240350 GCF_001194135.2 Octopus bimaculoides
ATATATTAGAAAGTTTGCAGGTGATGTACGGGTTTTATATATTAAAAAAAATAAGGTACTCAGAGATCGGGATGGTTGCACATTTACAGATTTTTATTAATATTTCACATGTTTTTATAAATCATATATTAGCACTTGCATCTATTCTAGTAGAATCTTCAGATTTAAATTTTATTTTGAGGGGATTCGTCTCTTTTTATAGTATCTTTGAGTGTGTAGGGTTGGAGAGAGATATATAGGATAGTAAAAGAGGGTGAGGAATGGGGAGAAAGTGAGAGAGAGTGTGTGTGTGTTTTTGCGCGCGTGTGTGTGTGTGCATGTGTATCTGAAAGGAGTGTCAATAGAAAAGAGAAGGAAAGAAAGAAGGAAGTGAGAAAGAAGAAAAACATTGTGTTTACATCTATAGAGCTGTATAGATGTAAACACAATTTTTTCTTCTGTTTAACTCTGGAGCAATTTGTGACATGATTTTTTTTTGCATGTCTGAAATGTACATACATTTATTAGCTCTGTGCCAAAAAGAGAGCCTCTGCATGATCACACAAGCTGCTTGAAATAGCAAACAAATCAACTTCAAACAACCATCAGCAGTCTCAGTAAAAACACATTGGAAAATGTGGTCCTAGGTAAGGACAAAATAATGGGATAGATATGGCTGGAATGCCTTGATCATAAATTTCTTTTTGTGAGGGTGAACTGGGACAAAACCATAATAGCTTTGTATGAATATTGAAATACATAGAATATTATGTAACAATGTACAGAGATTGGGTGTGTATGCACACAATTGTTAATGTATAGCCCTTTACTAATATATTTAAATAAGTATCTGTAAACCTCTTTGCTAACATGCTTATACGAATATATATTTTGTTAACATGCTTACATAAATATCAATACATACATACATACATACATATATACATACATACATACATGCATAGACACACACACATACATTCATATCTATCTATCTCTTTATCTCTCTCTCTCACTCTACCTCCCTCCCTCCCTCCCTCCCTATCTCTCTCTCTATATATATGTGTGTGTGTGCATGCATATAGAAAAGCAGATAAACACAGGAAGGCTTGAGATATATTTACATGGAGCACAAAATACTGGTTACAGAATAAATAAAAATGAAAAGTAAACAGAACAGAAAAATTGTGTAAAATCTTATCTCAACAGCTGTTTCAAGACAGTTGCAGCTTACACAATAACCATATTCATACGTAACATGCACATGATGTCTTAAGTGTACATCCTGTAATAAATTTATGTTCCCATCCATTCTGTGTCATTTATCCTAAGTCTATATTGCTTTTACCTACTACTGCAAGAGAGTTTATAATTGATAGGAAAGCTTGGAGAGCGTTTGTGGACAGATGAGTGAATGATGTTGGAGAGCGTTTGTGGACAGATGAGTGAATGATGTTGCTCAAAGGGGTCTGCAACTAGCATGATGCAACGGAGGTAAACCAGCATATGCTGTCGGATACCACTGCTGATATTGGGGGTTGCATTCTATGCCTTGACCCGAGCATAGAACAGGGGGCTGCCTCTTTGAGCTGGGAAATGATTGGAATGCCTGGTGTGTGTATTGTTGTGACTATGCCCTCCTAAAAAATGGGGACTAGGCCTGGGTATATAAAAAACAGATGTGTGTGTGTGTGTGTGTTTGCTTGTGCACATGCATATGTGTGCATGTGTATATATCTGTTTGCTTGCATGTGAAGATAGCGAGCAATATATCTCTTTGCTAACATGTTTGCATAATTATCTGCATCATTCTTTTTGCTAACATATTTACATTACTATCTATAAAGCTGAACTAACACTCATATATTCCATATAACTGTTAATATGCACAAACTATTATTTCTGACCTCTCATATTTGGAGAGATAACTATAGTGGGAGCAAAGAATGTAAATGCTTATTCTTATTCCTTAGGGCATCAATGACAAAGAAAGTGGTTAAACTAGAAAAGACTAGTGATAAACTTGGTTTACAGAAAACATTGTGTTATATCATACACACATACCCAGATACATATATACACACAGATGCATACATGCACACTTATGCACACATTCATATATGCATGTATACAAGCGCTCCCTTTGTTTGAAATGCTGTTTAAAATACTGTAAAGAATATGATATGCACAACATGTACACTGTATATGCAAACGTAGAATAGCACTAGTATATGCAACAGAATATTCCCAAACTAGAAACCATTAAATAATTATTAATCTAGCCATGCTTAGACTCCCAAAGAAGGACAATCATGCAATATCAAAATATGTTATAATACAAACAACAGAACCATCATAAAGCAACAAATCAAGAACTCTTTAACAGGTTTAACCCTATGACAATGAAAGATGAGACCACAAGATATAAAAGGTTTACAGACAACAAGAACCTCAACCATAAACCCATCGTCAGCTGCCAAATGGATATCATTATGTTTTTGGCATTATAGTTATCTTCAAAAAAATTGATACATTGCAATACATATGCTATGCCCAGAGTCACTAGTGACAAAAATGAATGGTACTAATTCCACATAGAAATTGAAACTTGGTCCCACAATCAGTTTGTCAAGAACACACTATGGCTTGACAATAGTGATCACATCAAATGCTAGTATTTGTTTGTTTAACATCCATTTTTCCATATTCGTATGGGTTTGGATGGAGAGCTATTTGAGGCAAGACCATATGGTTGGATGCTTTTTCTACCACCAAACTTTATCTTGCTTTTTCAAGTAAGGAATTCTATAAACCCACAGGTCCTTCAAAGCTCAGTGTGACCTGTCAAGAATAGTACCACTTCTTTCAAGCAGTGACAATGTAGGATATAAATATTCATATACATCTGGCATTAAGAAGGGCATCCAGCCATAGAAACTATGCCAAATCAGACTGGAGTCTGGCACAACTCTCCAGCTCGCCAGCTCTGGTCAAACCATCAATCCATGCCAGCATGAACAAAGGATGTCAGACGATGATGATTTGCACACATACACACAGACATACATATATTGGGCTTCTCGTAGTGTCTGTCTATCAGATTTCTGAACATGGCATTGGTTGGTCTGGAGCTACACTAGACAAACACTTCTCCAATGTGTTGCACAGTGGGACTGAACCTGAAAGCATATGATTGTGATGCAAACTTCTTAACCACACAAACATACCTGTACATAGATAAATAGAAATACTATGGAACATAACTTATGAACACAAACTGAAAGCCTATGTATTTGTCACATAGATTTGGCACACCTTCACCTCCAGCTTTTCTATCTCTGACAGGAATAGTCATGTATCGCCTCTACAGTAAGGCTCCCTGTTTCTATTCCTGTATTATACTTCAACCTCTCATCACTTGGCACAAAGCTACCTCCCTCAATACCACTCCCCTCCTCAGATGAAGAGTTTATGATTTGTAAGTTATGTGGTGACCTCACTGTTGCTGGTGCCATGTAAAAAATACCTGTGGTGTGATTGGCATTAAGAAAAACATTTGGCTGTTGAAACCATACTGAAGCTGACAGTAGAACTTGGTGCAGTCCTCTGGCTTGCCAGCTCCTTTTAAAACATCCAGCTAATGCCAGCATGGAAAATGGAATCAAATGATGATGATCACCTAGAGAAGAGGGGAGAGTAATGGACCAAGGTTCTGCAACTATTTGTTGAACAACCTGCACTGATGATTTGTTTACAGTGATCAGAAGTTTGCACTACATAAAAGCTCATTCCCTCCATCAAATCAACATTGCCTATACAGGTGCAACATGAAATGAAAAGGTTTGCATGAGGACACAATGCACTGCTTGGTGCAAGAATTGAACCCATGCTCTGGATGTCACCTTGGAGGATGCAGAGTGGATGGCATTGGACTACCAACATTGGAGAGCATAGGTGGACTTAGTTGGCTCTACACATGATGATGTCTCTGGAACCACTAACCTGGGATGAACACCAGCCCCATCAAGTAAGAGCATGAAGCAAGCAAAGCAGGAAGAATTTTGTAATCATGAGTTGAACACTCTAACCCTTAGTCCACACACTTTCATAAGAAAGAGTAGTATCTCTCTCTCTCTCACTCTCTCTCTCTCTCACTCTCTCTCTCTCTCACTCTCTCTCTCTCTCAC
>NC_068990.1:68240360-68242615 GCF_001194135.2 Octopus bimaculoides
CTCACTCTCTCTCTCTCTCACTCTCTCTCTCTCTCTCTCTATATATATATATATAGATATATATATAGTGAAAACAAGCAAAAGTGAAAGAAATGGAAAAATTTTTACTTGAATTACCCATGAAAGAGAGATCATTTACCAAGACAACACGACTTGGCACCTTTCCAATTGTTTTGTATTAAATGATTTTAAGGTCATTGAGGAGAGTAAACAAAACTGAAGAACATGGTATATACAAGTTCTTGTAGGTTTTGATTAAATATCATATTCTCTTGGAGCAAACCTGACATGTGGAATTTGTGTAAATTAACCTCTGGACAAAGGGTACTATTAATTTTTTCCTTTTATTTTTTGCTGTGTATTTTAAACATTTTTTTGCTTCACTTGGTTTCATGGATTATTTTATTTTTTGTGTTTAGTTTGTTCTAAACACTTGCTTTGTAGCCAAATATCGCTTATATATGAAAAAGTTCCTTGTATAAATACATATGGATTTTTCAGAAGGATAAAACATAACATTTGTCAATCATAAAACAAAATACAACTATTTTACATCCATTTCACTACTGCAGTAGGATTTTATTATTGTTATTTTTATTTATTATTTCTATATATTCATATGAGTGTATATATATGGAACAGATTTATTTACAGTTGGATGCTGTTTCTATTACAAATAATTTGATTGTAAAGTACATTCAGCTAAGGAGATCAAGACAAACAAAAGTTTTCTGAATTGCCTAGAGTGAGTCCAGCATAAAGAGAAACAAATAACAATACCAAAATAAATAAATAAAAATAGCTATTATGTTCTATCTTGATATGAAATACTGCATATATGTTCTGTGCATATGAACTGTGGTGCTGGAGAACTACAAACTATGGACATTGAATGTAGAAAACCTTAAGTAATTGGAAAGTATCAAATACAGTATGATTAGCTGTATGTGAAAAATGAACTTGACAGTTATACTGTGTGAATGCAAGTGAGTTAAGAAAGCAATTGCTTGAAAAGTATCTGTTGGTCATGCATACATATATATGGTCATGGACTGAGGGTATATAACTAATGCATTTCTATTTTCATCACTTTCATATCAAACTTTTAGGACTATTTATAAAGAAAGTATGATACTAACCATAACAATGTACTGTTTTTATATTTGTCTTGTTCTGTTTCTCAATCCTGTGATTCTTCATATTAAACATGAATGAGAGATGTATAATGTTTAGCAATTATCAGTGCATGGGATAAACTAGGTGTTTGTCATTAGCCTCATCGTCTTCATTTGATGTCCATATTCCTTACTGGCATGGGTTGGAGCTTGCACAGGACCCAATGAAATGGAGTCACAGTGTTAAACTCCAGTACCTGAATTGGCATGGTTTCTATGGCTGGATGTTCTTTCTAATGCCAACCACTTTACAGAGTGTGCTGTGTACTTTTTGATGGCATCAGCATGAGAGGGGTTACCTGCATTTCTCAACACATGACCTTTTCAGTAGAATTGGGAGACAGTATTGTGAGAGATATCTTTGTGCCAGGTATTGAGAAGCTAAAGTCTTATAAAGCAACAGGAACAGGTGTCTTGCTGTTGAACAGGTGCGAAATTACTCCTGCTAAAGAATCTTCATGCTGGTAGGTTTTCAACTCAAAGGAGATGTATGATACTGGAGTCATGTTAACTGATTGTGCCATAAGATAAAGTAATCAAAAAGTAGAAAATAGAAAGGGAAGAGATATGGTAAGAAAAAATTGTTTGATCAAACCTTTTCAGTGATTTAGTTGTAAATTTATTATTTTTATATATCATATGAATGAGTATGCATATATAAATATATATATATATATATATATATAGAAAAGGTAAGACAACAAAAGAATGAAAGAGACCTCAATATTATGTAAGTAGAGGAATTTATCTGTAAATAATATGTGACACTTATTCAGTAGCCATGATAAAACTCCGAGTTTTGGATGCCAAGGTGGAAACCCATGCTGCCATCTCTTCAGTTATCTGGCCGTTGAAGAATGCTATGAAAATGACCATTAAACAAAAGTAAATAACTGTGTGGTTGTCTGTTATTAAGACAAAAGAGCAATTAGAATGACCGCTAAGTGAGGGGAGGGAGTAAAGGTAAGGAAGTAAAAATGTCCATAGTATTCGCGTAAGCACACCAGTCCATACATACACATGCGTGCCCACACACCCACGTACATGCGCCCATATATATATGTATATATATATATATAT
>NC_068990.1:68243013-68243488 GCF_001194135.2 Octopus bimaculoides
ATATATATATGGAGCAGAAGAGGGGCAATAAATAGATTTATTTAATTTTTGTCTCAACTTAAAAAGCAAAACAAATACAAAACTAATGCTGTAACTATTGGTAATGGACATGATAGACGATTATTAGAACTTAAAGAAAGTGAGGAATTAGAAGTTCTAATATTCATGCCAATCGCAGTGGTATCGATAAAGAAAGAGAGGCATGCACACACCAATGTATGTGTCATTTATCTTTTACTAGTTTCAGGTATTGGACTCTTTAGTCGTACAAATTGATGCCAGTATTTTTATTAAAGAGTGGTAATTATTCTATTAGGCCCTTCGGCTGAACTGCTATGCTATGGGCATGAAGCAAAGCAAATACCAGTTGCTAAACATTGGTGGGAATAAGCACAAACACACACACATTCTCTCCTCTCCGCCGATATATATATATATATATATATATATATATATATATATATATATATATATA
>NC_068990.1:68243498-68244502 GCF_001194135.2 Octopus bimaculoides
ACCTGATATATATGTATATATATACATACACATATATATGTATAAATATACATATATGCTGATCTCAAACCTTATGAAGGAAATGACTGAGAACCAAGATATCTGGTACATTGCTGTAACTCGAGAAAACTCACCCACCACAGCAGAATTGATACTAGTGCTGGTGCCACATAAAAAGCACTCAGTACACTCTGTAAAGTAGTTGGCATTTGGGAAGGCCATTCAGCCATAGAAACCATGCCAGAATAGACAATGTGTGACTCCTGGCAATGCCAGCTCCGGCCAGACTGTCCAGCCCTTGCCAGCATGAAAAATGGACATTAAATAATGTTGATGATATGATGTATACACAATGAACTTCCAGATAGTTTCCATCTTCCACATTTCCTCACAGGGCATTGGTCAGTCTTGGACTAATGTTGAAAACCCTTGCCCAGTGTCACACAATGGGACTGAAACTGAAATCATATGGATGTAAAGCAAGCATCTTAACTCCACAGCCATAAAGATGACTAATTACAAAAACATTGATATGTAGTTGGATTGAGAAAAAGGAACTTCAAGATTTAGAGAAAAAGAAAACATAAACACACATACACACACACACATATATATCAGTCACACATTTGCAATAAAGATGAAAAGTGAAAAACATAGAAATTATATTAGTACTCAAAACATAATTAATAATCTATAAAACCAAACAAACAAACAAACAAACAAAACAAAGTGCATTAATATATTGCTATGCCAATAATAAGATAGTTTGACAAAGATAAGTGAATTAACAAGAAACACTATAAAAAAAAACATACAAAAAAATTAATGATAGAATTTAGAATTTATTATTGAAAATCTCTGACTGTGCCAGACTGTGTGTGTGTGTATGTTTGCACGCATGTGTGTGTATTTATGTGTGTGTGTATATATATGTGTGTGTGTTTGTATGCTTATATATATAATATATATATATATATATATATATATATATATATATATATATA
>NC_068990.1:68244961-68254229 GCF_001194135.2 Octopus bimaculoides
AAATCTGTTGTTGACACCAAAAACCCAAGATTAAAAGAGAGAAAACTGAAAGGTTTCCTGAACCTGGACAATGAAGAACTGTTTAGAAAGCAATGAAACAAGCAATGAGCAGTAGCATTTGGGGAATATGGGTGGGAGGGGCGGGGATGGTGGCAAGGAGTAGTGGTGATGATGGTGGTGAAGTGCTGAATGATGATAAAAAAAAAAAAGGATCAATTAGGTATATAAGCTTGATACGTCTACTTTTAATGATCAATGAATATAGAAATCTGTTCATGATGTTAGTAAAGATGGTAAGCCATTGTCATCGACATTGTCATTGTTCTTGTCATTGCTATCATCATTTTATCATTTACATTGCATTATAATCATCATCATTGTGATTGATATCATCATCATCATCATCATCATCATCATCATTGTTATTGTCGCTGTTGTTAACATTATTACCGTTTTGTCATTGTATCATCATCATCACTGTTATCATTGTCATCATCATCATTTTATTTGTAGTAACTGTAGGACACAGCAATGACTTATAAAGCATTTAATATACTTTATCATGATGTAACCTTAAGATGGGATTTAATAGCACTGCTAACACAGAAGAACACAATATTGACTTGTAAAATGTTTAATATACTTTGCAGTATATTATGGTTGCATAACGAAATACGGTGTCCCTACAAGTCATTAACATTTTATTGGTGTCATTTTTATCATTATTGTTATTATCTTTATCATTGTTGTCACTATCATCATTATCATCAACAACATCATTTTATGCTTATTTTCCATGCTGGCATACATTGGACATTTTCTTCACAACAGAACATGCCATCTTCCAAGCAGTTGATGAAAGAAAATCAATAAACTTTGGTGTTGCATATATTTTGCAGTATAGATGAGGTATATTTTATCATTTCATTGATGTCAGAAGGGTTGTCTCACATGCAGAAGACTGAAAGAGTCCCCTCAGCTTCCTATCAACTCTTGTGCAGAATTACTACCTTCCAAGAAAGGTAACCAATGATGCAGCTTCTGAAGTCCACATCTCATTCAAACAGTCCAATTTTAGAAGGTTTTCTTACCATCAACCAATTTACAGAATATACTAGGTCGCTTTTATCAAGCCATTAGTACCAAAGTGACTGTCTTATACAAAGAGAGCAAAAGTGTCAATTCTAAGCTGTACTAATTCTTATGAAAAATTATTGCTCTCTAAGAGGGTTAACCTGCCACATGGCTCGAGGACAAGTGAAGTCATATGTTACATTGCTGTAGCAGAGGAAGGGCTGGACTCTTTAGCCTTCAGATTACTGCTTGTTTATTCACATTGTTTTGAATTATGCATTATTTCACAGCTTTAAGATTTCAATAATATGATTGTTTAGTTTTAAACCAACATTATATGGTAGATGTAAGAGGCTGGATCTGACCAGTTTGAACATAAAACATATGTAGAACATCTTGGCTGGACGTGATTGGTTGAAAAGCTAAAGGTTTAACTACCAGATAGGCAGATGCATAGCAGTGATCTTGTGTTGTCTGGTATTCCATATTTAGCTGAAGCTGATGCAATATGCTTCATCTCCTGTAATGAAATATTTGTCTTCATTTAAATCCATTGCATCAGTAGTCTTTCATTTGTTTTCTATTGGCAATAAAACCAAACAAAACTGACTTGTGAGACAACATTGAAAGCAAAATGAGAAGAGAAGCTAAATGTTTCCCAAAACTATGTTGATTCTAAAATAATTTGTAATAGTGGAGAGAACTAGCAATGGGAGTCTAAGGTTGACTCCAGGACACAATGAGAAAGGTATTAAGCTTTTATGGTGGAGTTTGTTGAGCATTAAGTCTATGTTTATTAAGGATGGAGTTGGAAATAAAATGGATGAGAGACAGAAAAATGTATAAAGTCCATTGTGAAAGAAGCTTACTTCTGAACCATGTGATAACTTTGTGAAGTGTTTTCTACTATAGCCCCGGGCTTTATGAGTGAATTTGGTAAACAGAAATGAGAGAAGCCCATCAAATGCACTAATACATAACAAAATCAGTATCAACAAATTCTGTTTGACCCATGCAAACATGGGAAAGTGGACGTTAAATGATGATGGTGTGTGTTATTTCTTTACTACCCACAAGGGGCTACACACAGAGGGGACAAACAAAGACAGACAAATGGATTAAGTCGATTATATTGACGCCAGTGCGTAACTGGTACTTATTTAATCGACTCCAAAAGGATGAAAGGCAAAGTCGACCTTGGCAGAATTTGAACTCAGAACGTAGCGGCAGACGAAATACCGCTAAGCATTTCGTCCAGCGTGCTAACGTTTCTGCCAACTCGCCGCCTTCATGATGATAGTGTGTGTGTGTGTGTGTGTGTGTGTGTGTGTGTGTGCTTGTTGAAATGTTAATGTTCTGTATTTGTGTGAAAATCCTTTGAGCTACAAACGTTGAAGGTCATTGTCATTCCCTGCCAGTAAATCGTCTGCTAGTGTTATGCTTTCAAAGATATGTGGAATAAAAAGAAATCTCTCATTTGAGAAACAAGTGTTGGTGATGGGAAGAGCATGTTGCTGTAAAAATTATGCTTCAATAATATGAATTCATCTAATGAATGCTAGTATTGGAGAAATGGATGTAAAATAAATAATACATATATGTACTTTTCGTTTTTCCTACCTTCCACTTATATACTTCCTGTTCTACATTCTGTCATGTGCAGCTACTTCTATCACCTTCATTTTTCTCCTTCTGTGTGCTCTCCTTATTTTCTTCTTTCACAAGAAATAAAAACAGATCTTCTTTTGTTGTCTTAGTGTTGTACGTGTCGTAGTGTAATTTTCTTTCTTCATATTTTCTTATGTTCTTCTCTCACTTCTCTCCCAAGAACAGCTCATATACATAGCTATACACACATACACTTCTACCGCACCCTCCACTTGCCTTCCATTTCATCTCACACTCACATCTACTTCCACACCCCTCACCTATCTCTTATGCATGCATGTATGTAGAAAAGTTTCACCTGTGAACAATTTATTACAGAAAAACAGATGGTAGAAACATTTATAATAGCAACCATATAAATGAGACATATCTGTGTTTCTAAAGAATAACTAAAACAAACTATTACAATATCATTGTGAGGGACAATGAAAAAAATTGTATATTTTCAATGATCTCAACTTTTGAAATTATAGAATATTTTACCAAATGAATTTGAGAAAATGTATAAAAACAATGGTTTAGAATTATGCAGAATAATGTCAGCTTCTAATCTCCATATTGTGATGTAGATGTGACCAAGAGGAAACAGCCTAAAAATCTAAATTAAAACATAAGTATCAAAACTCTGAGCATTTTGTGAGTGTGTGTGTGTGTGACCACCACTTGACAATTGGTGTTGGGTACATATGTCCCTATAACTTAGTGATTCAGCAAAAGAGACTAATAGAATAAGTACCAGGCTTAAAAAGAAAATAAGTACTGAGGTCGATTAGTTCAACAAAGACTCCTCAAGGAAGTGCCCCAGCATGGCAGCAGTATAATGACTGAAACTAGTAAAAGATGAAAGATGGAAGATCCTGGATTTATTCTTAGTAGCATTACAAAGAATGGAAGCAATTATTGATCGATTAATCACTGCATCTTTCAGACCAAATAAGATAGTAAACCATATATATATATATATATATATATATATATATATATATACGGAAAATATAAGTACCCCAGACTCATCATTATTTAATCTCCATGTTCCAAATTGACATAGGTTGGATGGTTTAGCAGAATCCAATATGTCCAAGGACTGCATTGAGCTCCAATGTCTGCTTTGGCATGATTTTTATGGCTGGATGCCCTTCCTAATGCCAACAATATTATAGCATGGATGCACTCACACACACACACCTATTGAATATTTTGTCTCAACACTCAGGATGCTACTGAAAAATCTCCCATATTTTACACAGTCATTGGTGTGATGTTAATGAAGTTATGCAGGTGCTAATGTGATATATTCATGTAGCTAACGTTTCATCTGCCTCTTTTTTCTGTTACCATTATATTTGCATCAGTGCACATCTTGCTTTCACTATTGAAATTTCTATCAAGAATGGTAAAAAGTGGTGGTGTGTATTTTTGTCACACTCTGTATTATGTTGAAGGAGTGTAATCTGGGTGTAATTATTCCTCCTCTCGCTATTTACTATGGTTGGAAATCACAAGGTGGAAGGAAGAAGCCAGTGAACAAGTTTATTTTTGAATTGAACTTGGATTGCTAGTAACATTTCATTTATCAATGGTATTCAAACAATTATGCACATAAACAATTCCTATATAGATATGCAATATATATATATATATATATATATATATATATATATATATATATATTTATATTACACCCAAAACTATGCTAATAGCTTAGGAGTGAAATTTAGGATGTCTTGGTTTTTTGTGAATTGGTTTTGATATAAATTTTCCTGGCTGGTTTGCACATTGTAGCAACACCATTGTTATGTTTTCATTATTCTGTGTAATGTCCTTTCATTTTTATTTCAGATTCTTCAGTTTTTGGGTGAACTACACTAATAGTTTTTAAATGAAAATAGCCCATCTAGACATTTGTTTTCAGAAAATGAAGGGTAATAATACATATTAAGCATACATTGAGTATAAATTTAACAGAAAACTGTAATAATATTATGACATTTATTGTCATAATGAATTATTTAGCCACATGAGCACCAAGGAAGATATGATCTGATTGTGAGACTTCTAAGACTGTGACAGCTAGGGATTTAAGGGATATTGGCTGCAAGTTATGTGGGAAACCTGGACAAACAAGCAAAGCCGTTTTCACCACCTCCGGACTTCCTCACATCCTCAGGACCATGGGCTTCCATGCAAGAATGCCTGAAACTGTCTCCTCTCAGGGGTTTGAGGCATCAATAAGCCCAAAAGTACATGATGTTAGACATGAGTTGTCTTCTGTTCACTGACAAAACCAAGGCAACCCTTGGCAAACCTGACAGTTGAGCAAATGGTTGGATCCATTTTGGAGATGAGTGTCACCAACGTTTACGATGTCAACAACAGGGTGGAAGAATCATGTCGTGGGCTAGTATCATTGGGGACAGCCTTGTTGGCCCAGTTAGGGTGTCTGAAGAGGTTAAAGTGACTGCAGCTACCTATTGCAATCTCTTGAAGGAGGTCTCAGATCCCTGGCTAGATGATATATTGTTGTCACTTCTGAGGATCTCATATTCATGCATGACAATGCTCCGTCCCACTCTGCTAGGACCACCTAAACATTCCTAGGATCTTATGGTATACAAGGTGAAAGGTCTAGATCTCAACCCTATCAAAAATTTTTGGTCCATCATTAAACAAGATATTTATGCTGATGGATGCCAATTTACTTCAAAAGATGTTTTTTATGGGTGACCCTCAAAGCTGCAGCAGAGGCAGTCCAACCGGCTGCTATTAAGAAATTGGCAGATTCCATGACTAATAGGGTTTTTGAAGTTATCTGTCGAAATGGTGCTCATGTGGTTAAATAATTCATTATGTCAATAAATGTTATAATATTATTATGGTTTTCTGTTAAATATATACTCAATGTATGCTTAACACGTATCATTACCCTTCATTTTCTGAAAAAATAATGTCTAGATGGGCTATTTTCATTCAAAAGCTATTAGCATGGCTCACCCAAAAACTGAAAAATCTGAAATGATGAAAACATAAAATGGTGTTGCCATAGTATGCAAAGCAGCTGGGTAAGTCTTATCAAAATTGATTTGCAGAAAACCGAGAAATCCTAAATTTCACTCCTAAGCTATTAGTGTGGTTCTGGATGTATATATGTCTATCAGAGGGGTGAATCCTGTAACCGTGCTTGTCCCCTCTTAACCATACAGCTATACCTGTACCAAAGCATGAAATAAGAAGAGTGAAAGAAACTATATACACCTTAAAATATTGAGAATTTACCAATTACTCTTTTACTCTTTTACTTGTTTCAGTCATTTGACTGTGGCCATGCTGGAGCACCACCTTTAATCGAGCAAATCGACCCCAGGACTTATTCTTTGGAAACCTAGTACTTATTCTATCGGTCTCTTTTGCCGAACCGCTAAGTTACGGGGACATAAACACACCAGCATCGGTTGTCAAGCGATGTTGGGGGGACAAACCCAGACACACAAACATACACACACACACATATATATATATATACATATATACGACGGGCTTCTTTCAGTTTCCGTCTACCAAATCCACTCACAAGGCTTTGGTCGACCTGAGACTATAGTAGAAGACACTTGCCCAAGGTACCACACAGTGGGAATGAACCCAGAACCATGTGGTTGGTAAGCAAGCTACTTACCACACAGCCACTCCTGCGCCTGGGAACTAATGTAGCAATAATGATGGTTAGAAGGCAGTGAGCTGGCAGAATCATTAGCACACCAGGCAAAATGCTTAGTAGCATTTCATCCATCTTCACATTCTGAGTTCAGATTTTGCTGAGGTTGACGTTGATTTTCATCCTTTCAGAGTCGATAAAATAAATATCAGGTGAATACTGGGGTCAATGTAATTGACTTTCTCCCTTGCCCCAAATTTGAAACTAATAAATTAATGATGGTTATGATGACTAAATTAATGATGATTATGATGACTAAATTAATGATGATTATAATGATTAAATCAATGGTGATTGTGATGATGACAGCAATAATAAAATTGATTTTATAATTAGAGAGGAAGTCATATATAAAGGAAATGAAGTTTTGTAGCATTCCCAGTTTTTCCATGTGTAGACATCTACATTATACAATTCCGTTCAGGAAGGAAAGCTAGCTTTCAATAACATTGTGTTAAGAATTATAATCACAAATTAGTATCTACTGCAAATGTGGAGACTCTACATGATCATGTAATCTGCTAACAACAGCAGCCAAATTTCTTTCAAATTGCATCTTACTGTCTTAAAAAAAAATGGGCCAGAAATATTGAACAAGGTTATCACTGTTACACATCAAAGTGAGATGATCATTAATAGAGCAGTTTGATTACAGATATACTTGATAAAAGCAAACCTGGGGTTAAACAATAATTTTCTGAAAATGACTAGGTCAGTTGAACCAACAAATACATTACTGGTATTTTATTGAACCCAGTGGGAAGAAATACTAAATAAAGGCTAGGATAATTTGAACTTGTAATACTTAGACTTTGAATAAGATTGGTGAAGCTTCTAAACTGTCTCAATACCACCAGAATTATCTTTAATATCCTTGTGATATATTTCCTTCATTTCTCAGGAGAGATGTAATGGAATGACTCTATATCTATGTATTTATTGAGACTGTTAATAACATACGGAAACCTTTCCAACTAGTCAATGAAACTGGATTTAGAGCATGGTCTGTTAAGAGCACATCTTCAAGTCTTTAGACTTGTTACTATATTATAATAATTGTAGCAACAGAAACAATAACAGAAATACAAATATACTAAAAGGGTATTTTTCTGGGGTTTTTTTGCTTTAAGAAAGAAATAAGTTATTTCATGCAAATATGCTAAAAAGAATAAAATAACAAATGCTCTCATTTCTGATATCACTTTTCGTAATTGCAGTATCTGTTCAATAAGTCATAGAGGAGAGGATAAACTAGATATGAAATAATTGTCTTTGTCACATATATAACTAAGTGAAGTAGTGGCAATTCAGAGTAAATGCTAGGCTATAGGTTTGGCTTGTTGAGATTGCAGTATTACTACTCCAAGAAAGGACTTCCACAAAATACTGCAACTGTGCCAATTCCATTTCCTTTTTGTTTTTATTCATTCCAAGGAAGATTTTTACTGAGAATGGAAAAAGGAATCATTTGGGATATGCTCTCTCTCTCTGTTCTGCCTTTTGTCTCTTTTCTCTCCCTCTTTTTTTTATCTCTCTCTCTCCCTCTCTGTCTCTTCCCCACTCTTCCCCACTACCCTCTCTCCCTTACCTTGAGCAACAGCTGTACTAATAAAAATTCAAGAAAAAATACCTCCAGCTTTCTTTTCCCCAAATTATTATTTATTATATATCAAAAGCCTCTTATTCAATATAAGCAATATATGGGAGAACTGTAGATGTAGGAAAATTGGAAGCTATTCCCAAACAGGGAGGACAAAGATTTTCTGTTGCAACAACTAATATGATATAGTATACAATTTCCATGGGAATTATGGCAAAGAAACAATCAGCCTAAATCTTAGCTTCTATAACCTAAGGAATTGTAGATCATTTCTATATCTAGCTGAAAACAGAAGCCATGACTCATCTATGCAAATATTTAGTCCCAGGGGGAACCAAGAAAGAAAGAAAATGATGTTTTCATGTTTATTTGTTATACACAGACGATGCAGGTATGGTTGTGAGGTAAGAAGTTTGCTTCCCAAACACATGGCTTCGGTTTCAGTCCCACTCTATGGCACCTTGGTTGGGTATCTTCTACTACAGCCCTGACTGGTAAAAGATTTGTGAGTGAATTTGGTAAACAAAAACAGAAATAAGCCTATAAAGTACATACATATGCATATATCAAACCTACAGAAGATTTAAGATTGAACTACTCTAAGTTTAATGCTTATGACAATACTGTAGCCAGGCAAACTTGTATAGCATGTTGTGTACTATTGGGAAATCTTTCAGACTCAAAATACAACATGGCTGCTCCCTTAGAAAAAGTGAGGAAGGATGAAAAGGAATGGGAGAAAAGGGGCATGTGACAAAAGGAGATAACAGAATAGGAGCATAAACTGAAAGGAGATAAGATTTACATCCCTTTGGTCTATTACAGTGGGATTTAGCAATGGTTAGAGGAGTTAATTTGATGGAGAAAGGTTTAAGTTTGAGAGCCAGTATGATCAATCTGGAGAGGGTAGTATTCTCCAGTTCAATATTGGAAACATATCCAGGTGCTTGCATTTAGTAAAAATTTCAGATCTAAGATTGAGTAGGTCATAGGAGTTTTACACTTTCTTATCCCCTGATTGCTTTTCTCTTTTTCCATTCAAATGTTAATGTTAAGGTAATTCTGTATTTGTTAAACTTAACCCACCTGTGGTGTCATTTTTTTAATTTCTCATAGGCTTTTACAATATATTTACATACATACATATATACATATATATGTTTATATATATATTTATATATATATATATATATATATATATATATATATATATATAT
>NC_068990.1:68254411-68257126 GCF_001194135.2 Octopus bimaculoides
CTTTTTGAATTTATATATATATATACATATATATATGTGTGTGTATATATATATGTATATATATATCTATATCTATCTATCTATATATATATATATATATATATATATATATATATATGTGTGCTGTGCGTGAGAAGACCCGGCAAGCCAAGTGAGACCTAAATCTAAGGCCTCAGCCAGTCCACTTATGCGTACCTTCCTTCATTGGACACCAAACTCCACTTGCGATGTATTCGTTTAATGCTTGGGAAGTGAGAAAGTCTTATGTTTCGAGCCTATGCTCTTTGACAGAAAGGATCACAGAAATAAACGGAGAGAGAGAATAAAATGAGGGAGAGACGATAAAAAAATAAAAAAAGTTTAGTGGCTAACGATCTATGATATACATATATATTATAAATGTACATGCATGTGTATATATACTGATACAAGTATATATTATATATGCACACACACACACACACACACACACACACACATATAAATACATACACAGGCACGCGCATATATGCGTATAGCGAGAGAGAGAGAGAGAGAGAGAGAGAGACCTATATTAGGTATATTTTAATTTTTCTGATTCATGCTGTTTTGAACATAAAAAACATTTAGCTTAATTAATGTCGAGTTAACCAAGCACAAATCTGCAAATTAGGCTAGCCAATATAGTGCTGCTAAATCTGAAGACTGCTTTATATAAGAAATGAATGTTCTAAATTATTGAATGGGGAAATAATTGTGGTACATCTTCTGTGAGGAGGAGCCAATTACTCAAAATATTCTCTTCTAGAGGATTCCCTATAAACATTTATGAATGTTAGAAGCTGACAAAGAATGTGTTTAGTTTATATTTCAGCCAAAGCAAGACTCTGCTATACTAAATCATATTTATATTTTCCTGAATCATGTTGATTACTTTATTTGCTTATCCCAAAAGACTTAAAGGTAAATTTGACCTCAACTGTAAATGAACATTATGAGTGATGAGTCATAATGGTTACTGCATGACATTCTGTCCAATGTTTAATGATTTTGCCTGTTTGAAATATATATCAATAAATCAATGTTGTTACACACGCACATACCCCATATATAAATATACATATATATGTATCTATGTGCAGGCTCATATGTATGTGTAAGTATCATCATCATCATCAC
This sequence comes from Octopus bimaculoides, assembly GCF_001194135.2. Lineage (NCBI taxonomy): Eukaryota > Metazoa > Mollusca > Cephalopoda > Octopoda > Octopodidae > Octopus > Octopus bimaculoides. The sequence goes on from NC_068990.1 coordinate 68,255,570, forward strand.
ATTAACATAATTAACTATGTATCAGCCCATACGTAGATATATATATATATATATGCATAAATATATCAATATATATGCACTCATATATATGAATAAATGTGTGTCATGTGTGTGTGTTTATGTAATATGAGGATACATATAAATATATAGATAAATTCACCAACATGTATATTTATGTATATATATATACATATATATATATATATTCATACATATGTATAATTATACGTACATATGTATGTAGATTTACAGATACATATATATATATACATATACATATGTGTACATATATGTAAATACATGTACGTACATATATATATATATATATATATGCACATATATGCATAAATATACATGCATATATATATATATATATACATATACGTACATGTACATATATTTATATATTTATATATATATATATATATATATATATATATATCTATATGTATATATATATGCATATATATACATGCATATATATATCTATTTATATATATGTATACATATATATGTATATGTATAAATATATATATATATGTGTGTGTGTGTATATATATATATATATATATATATATAGAGAGAGAGAGAGAGAGAGAGAGAGAGAAAGAGAGGGGAGAAGGAATGAGAGAGGGAGAGAGAGCCAGACACACACACACACACACACACACACACATATATGTATATGCATATGTATATAATATGGTGTTTCTTGTGCTTTGTAAGAAACATATTACAAAATGGATTCTCTTAATGGAAACCACTTTTATAGAAAGAACACATGTGAAATTACTTCCAACCAAACACTCTTCTTTTTGCATTATTTTTTATTTCAAAACTTTTTTCATGATTTGGTTTGTTTGTTTTTTTTTGTTTTTTTTTTGTTATAGTTTATTCATATAAAGTTTTTGAAATTTATTTTAGTCTTTCATTTTCATTTAAAATTAAAATAGAATTCAAATGATCCATTTAATAACTACCAAATATGAAATAATAACGCCCACAACAATAACAACAACAACAACAATCAAAATCTACAATAATGTTGATAATGACGATTAAGATGTTGATGATGATGATTATAATGATGATGATGAGGTGTTGGTGGCGTTGGTGGTTGCAAAATAATAAATTCACATGCACGTGAAAAAAATTAATAATAATATGTTACGATTTTTGCTGTGTTAGTTGTAATGGGATTAATAAAAGTAATAATAGCATTAATAATAATAACAATAATAATAGTAATGTTAATAATAATAATAATAATAATAATAATAACAATAATAATGATGATGATAATAATAACTGAATGTGGGAATAAATGAATTGGTGAATAAATGGATAAGAAAATGAAATTTCTAACAAATATCTGCAATTTAATTAATTTTAACTTCTAAAGAAATTTGTAAAGGTTTGAGAGAAAACAAGTAAAGAAAAAGACAGGTCTCTACAGAAAGAGAGACATGAAGCCATATGCACATAAATATGCAACATATATGCATACATACATCTATATATATATATATATATATATATATATATATATATATATAT
>NC_068990.1:68260962-68261659 GCF_001194135.2 Octopus bimaculoides
AGACACCATTTCGAGCGTGGCCGTTTTCGTGCGGGTGACACGTAAAAGCACCCACTACACTCTCTGAGTGGTTGGCGTTAGGAAGGGCATCCAGCTGTAGAAACTTTGCCAAATTAGACTGGAGCTTGGTGTTGCCATCCGGTTTCACCAGTCCTCAGTCAAATCGTCCAACCCATGCTAGCATGGAAAGCGGACGTTAAACGATGATGATGATGATGATGATGATACATATATGTTTATATATATGTATATTTATAGATAATAAGGGATTACCCCAAAACTATTACCAGTTCGCTCTCAGTTAGGTATTCATGACATATATGTATTTATACCTAAATGTAAGGATGCAACACTCTGTGCATTTGGGTCCGTGAGTGTGTGATTATATTTCTGATGTCAATTGAGTAATGCACTTGGGTAAGGATAGAATAGAAAGTATGGTATATGTATATTCTTTTATTCTTTTATTTGTTTCAGTCATTTGACTGCGGCCGTGCTGGAGCACCGCCTTTAGTCAAGCAAATCGACCCCGGGACTTATTCTTTGTAAGCCTAGTACTTATTCTATCGGTCTCTTTTGCCGAACCGCTAAGTGACGGAGACATAAACACACCAGCATCGGTTGTCAAGCAATGCTAGGACGACAAACACACACACACACAAACACACACACATATACATATATATATATACATATA
>NC_068990.1:68261889-68269257 GCF_001194135.2 Octopus bimaculoides
ACACAGCCACTCCTGCTGTATATATATATATATATATGTATATATATATATATATATATGTATATATATGTACATATGTACCTAGATACGCATACACACACACATATATATGTATTTATATGGCTTCATAGCTGAATCGGTCAAGAAATCAGAGAAGAAATGCTAAAGGCTGAAGCGAAGCATAAAAATGAGAAGCCTCAGATTAACTCCCACCAAAGTTTTTGCAAGCAAGAAAGAAGATACAACTCTTCTATTATTTGGGAAATCATCCTGTTCAGTTTCCAGAAATGGAATTGTTAAATATACCATACATTGTATTCAATGTGAATTATGGGTGCATGTGACATTATTATGGGATTATGGTTGCGCTGACAGAGAAAGGCTTTTTATGTAATGGAGAAGCAGACGTAATTAGCAATGAAAACACCTACAAAATGTATTCCATCAAATGAATGGAAGGTCTCATCAAACTAGTTGATACCCTGGGATATCTAGGAAATCTTTACAATAGTGGAGAGAGGCGTTCAGAAAGCATAGAAGTCTGGGTGAGAATTGAGTGGGAAAAGGTCAGGGTTCTTTTACCTCTGCTGGCAACAAAGACATTTTCTGCTGAGTGAAGGACAGATTGTATGATGCTTGAGTATGAAATTTGTTATTGAATTATAGTGGTAGGGCATTGACCGCAAATGGTTATGCTTTGCTGGATGTGTTATTTTACAAGAAGTACTGGACAGAGTTTGTTCAACAGGCATTGAGTTAACGTTGCTGAAGGCTCAGTTACACTGGACTAGCCATGTCATCAGAATGACTGACAACTGTATGCCCAGACAGCTGTTGTACGGCGAGCTCATGCAGGGCTCACACAAATGAGGAAGACCTAAACTGAGGTACAAAGACACTGTGAAAAGTAACCTCAAATGGAGTGGCATTAGCCTACATGAACTCAAAGCCTCTGCTGCAGACAGATCAACATAGAGTTCTCTCACCTCACGGACAGCAGCTGCCTTCAAAGAGGACCATTGACAGCATCTCAATGCTGTAAGAGAAAGACTTCACAGGGCAGAATCTGCCTCAGTCCAGTGAACAGACTATTGCTGAGACATCTGTGGTTGCCTGTTTGCTTCCAGCTTTGGACTGCAGAGTCACATGTGCTTTCATTGCTGAGAATACAGACTTGTCATCACTGGACACCAATGGACTACCTATAATGCTAGTATCAGTAAGCAATGTAGCATACACGTACTGAGAGAGAAAACCTGAGTGTAAGAGAAATCAAATGTAGCATGCACTGGAGGAAAATGTATTGGTACCAACATGCAATATGTCAGGAAGACAGTAGTTGGTGAAGAAATTAAAAAAATGAATAATAAAAGAAGCAAGTAGAAGAAATATACGGAAAAGGAAGTCCAAGGAAGATAAAGGAAGAAGTAATGGGAATTGATCTGAGGTTACTAAACTTTGTGCAAGAGAGGATATAGGATTGCAACAAGTGGAAATGTCCAGACTTGCTCAACATATGAAACAATAGAAGACCAGAGGCAAAGTGAAGATATTCATTGCACTTGCTTTCTTCCTCTGATGCGTGTGTGTGTGTGTGTGTGTGTGTGTGTGTGTGTGTAATATATTTCTATATATGTATGCTGTTAGGAAGGGCATTCAGCTGCAGAAACCATGCCAAAATTATATGAGAACTCAATGCACCATTGCAGTTCACCAAATCTTGCCAAACCATCTAACACATGCCAGCATATTAAATGAATATTAAATGATAATACATGTGTGTGTGTATGTATATGTATGTTAGTGTGAGTGTGTGTATATGTGTGTGTGTGTGCATGTGTGTGTGTGTGTGTGCATGTGTGTGTGTGTGTGTGCGCGCATGTGTGTGAGTGTGTGTGTGTGTGTGTGTGTGTGTGCGCGCCACCATCATTTGCATGACATCTCAGGTTCAATCAACTGAAGCAGATTTTCTTTGCTCAGATGCAATTCCTATCACAAACTCTCACCCATTCCCAAGCAAGATAGAATTTCTCATGGCTGAACATAATTTCATGCAAAATTGGAAAATGAAGGACACTGCTTGTACAATGTTACCTCTCATTTCTAGCTTTCACACAATGTCAAGACAAGAAAACACATACACCCACGTGCGTGCACCCAAGTAGACTTGTATGTGTACATGTACACATGCACACAGATACACAGATACATATCAGGGAAGTTTGCATGTCTTTCTGTTTGAGGAACAAACATGTTGGGGGATCAGCTCAAATAAACTGTGTGTATATGGATATGTTTGTGTGTGCATTGGTCTGTGTATGTGTATGTACACGTGTGTGCCTTAATGTGAATGCTTAGGAGTGGCTGTGTGGTAAGTAGCTTGCTTACCAACCACATGGTCCCGGGTTCAGTCCCACTGCATGGCATCTTGGACAAGTGTCTTCTACTATAGCCTCGGGCCGACCAAAGCCTTGTGAGTGGATTTGGTAGACAGAAACTGAAAGAAGCCCATCGTATATATGCATATATATATGTGTGTCTGTCTTTGTCCCCCCAACATCGCATGACAACCGATGCTGGTGTGTTTATGTCTCCGTAAGTTAGCGGTTCAGCAAAAGAGACCGATAGAATAAGTACTAGGCTTACAAAGAATAAGTCCTGGGGTCGATTTGCTCGGCTAAAGGTGGTGCTCCAGCATGGCCACAGTCAAATGACTGAAACAATTAAAAGAGTAAAGTGAAAGCGTATATATAAAAATTCTTACAAAAACTATATTATTTAGGAGTCTACACTTAAGTTTCCAGATCACATTTTCATCTTAATTTGTTATTTCCATTCAGTATTAATTAATACCAATTAAGGGATTGTTACACCTGATCTAATATTTCAACTTATTCAAATTTGTTGGCCAATGATCTTGACACAGAAAATAATCCTCAATATAGTATTTTTTAACAAAAAAGTAATTATACTCATAACAGCACTAATAATAATGATGATGATTATGATGATGATGATAATAATATTAATAGCAATAGTAATAATATTGATATTAATAACAATAATGAACTATGTATTGCTAAACTTTAAGCAATGAAGAATTATTGTTTCATAATTATTCAGGAAAAGATGCAACTAATTATTTCGAAGTATGATCCAAAAATATAAACCAGATGAAATAAAAAGAAATAAATAAAAAGATAAAAAGATAAATAAATAAATTGCCACTGCCAATTAAGCTGGAAGTTAATAACTTATCAAATGCTAAGAAGTGTGTCACTAATTACGTATTTGATTCAGTTGGTTTGTAAGGAATGGAATTTTCTTCTTCTTCCATAATGCATGTATGCATCCATATGTGTATGTATTGTGCATGTATGTATATACCATGTATACTTATATATATATATATATATGTATGTATGTATCTATGTCTATATAAATGTGTGTGTGTATGACTATATGCATAATAAACAGATATTTACACACACACACACACACACTTACACACACACACACACACACACACTTACACACACACATATATATATAAATATGTATATACACACATACATAGACTTATATAATTGAAGGTATATTCGGGAAAGAACATTGTTAGTGAAAAATCAATAAAAATTATTAAATATATAGGATGTAGAGTTGAAATAATTGCTTAATAGGTAAAATTTTTGCAAATAGTTGTTTTGTTTTATTGTCTTTCATCAAGTTTTTAGAAATGGAAACATATTAGCTATTTAACAGTTATTTGACAATATATATATAACTCTGTGTTATTTCTCTTAGCTCATTTTTGTTTAATTATGCAAATTATCTAAGCCATAAATATGTTCTACTCTTTTTATATACATCTAAGTTTCTTGGTTGAGGGAAATGTGTCTTCTCTGTAACTTGAGTGTACACCTCATCACATTATCATCATATCCTGCTCTCCTTTCTCTTCGTTCTTCTCTCTCTCCCAAACCGAGGTAGCTAAGTTTTGAAAAATACTTGATTCTAGAGATTATCTCCCCTTCTCTCACACACACACACACACACACACACACAGACGCACGTATAAACAAAACATTCAAACAAACACTAAGGTTTGGAATAGGATGTCACTATATGGACGCAGGAGTGGCTGTGTGGTAAGTAGCTTGCTTACGTGCATGCGTTTGAGTTAGTTGCTTCTGGTTACCATTGAAGATAAACGTGTGGCTTATAGCTCCATCTAAGGAACTGAGGACACCGTCAGGGTAAGCGAATTTTGTGTGCTTATTTGACTGCAACGGAATATCAGTTCAAGCCAGGGCTGGAATACGGTGTAGCCCATTTTGTTCCTGTTGAGGATTCTGTGTTTTCCCTTTAAAAAAAAAAAATTTTTTCTTTACTTTTTCCCTGAATTGTTTTCCTTGTTTTTCTCTTCCTCCTTTTTTTTTTTAACTGCTTCTGTTTCGTTTATTAAACTATTTCTTTTTTTCTGAGCTGTCATTATTTTGAGACTTTTGTGAAAAATTATTTCCTATTAGAACTTTTAGTTATGGCAGGAGAAAAGTTAACAGAGAAGACTACTGCTTTGGAGTGGGAGATTGTCCCACCCAAGCAGTGGATTGAAGACCTTGAGAGGAGGACGGCGGTACTACAGACCTATTCTAGATCGTGTGATGCCATTGCCCTCTTCGATAGGGATATTATCGATAAAAAGCTGGCAAAAGGTTTGCAAGTTAAACATTATTTTGTGTCCAGGGGTGTTAGATATGCAACGGTGTGGTTGCTTTTTGACACCCCTGAAGAAGCTTGCATTGCTGCAAGTCAGCCCCTAGAAGGGGAATTAATATTGTTCTTTCCCACATATTGTAGGAAGGTATGTGGTCTACCCCGGGCACCGAAGCGGGGTGGATTGGAAATACCATCCGACAGGGCTTGGGGGATAGGGGACTCAGGCTCTTAAATGTAAAAGTGACGCCGGCGACCGATTGGCAAAGGTCAAAAGCGATTTTGACCCTGTGGAGCACATCGGCTGCGCCGAAATAGTTTTTCCAGACTTTTTTAAAATGGATGGCTGCAGGTATCCGTTGATACTTGAGGGACGCCTCTCAAAGTGTCACTCGTGCCTGGAGCCAGGCCATATTAAAAAGAACTGCCCACAGGACCATGGTAAGGTCCTGGAACAGTCACTGGAAGCCACCTCCCCTACCCGGTCAAAGTGAGAGGTGGATGTGGTTGGGGAGGCTTCAGCATCTTCAACCCAAAAAGGATTAGAAAGGAAGAAAGCGGGCAACAATGGTTGCCCGCCGAATGACCCTAAGGCTTCAGGCGGTGGGGGAGAGACTCCGGACAAAGCGGAAGAGCTCCACTCTCCCGAAGTCAGGAAGAAAAAAAAAAAAGAAAAAAGAAGCGCGAAACTCTTGGACAAGCGCGAAACTCTGGGCTGACTAAAACCATGCAAGAGGATCTAGTAGTTGAAAATGAATGCGCGCGCGTAGGTATGTATGTGTGTGTGTGTGTGTGTGCGTGCGCACGTGTATGTTTGCGCCTATTCGTCTTGACGCTGTGCTATTGTTGTATATGGGTGTCACTGTCATAGAAGCAGTGTTATTCCTTTGCAGACATTCTCCCCCGACAAAGCATGTCTGGTCATGAAGACATATTACCTTGGAAGCATGTGTGAATTGGTGATAGGAAGTATATCTGGCCGAAGAAAATCTCTTTCAACAAATTCCATCTGACTCATGCAAGCATGGAAAAGTTTATGTTAAAATGATGATGATGATGATGGTGCATATTCAGAATCGAAGCCTCTAGGAACCTCCATCAGCTATTAGCCTAAGTTTCACGTTTCATATATTTGGATAGAAGGAAAGACTAAAGCAAGAACAGTCAATGCATTTAGTAGTTTCAAAGAAAAAGTAACTGCAACAATGCTTTTTTTTATATAGGAAAAGTATGCTTAATACAACGGATGAAATGAATGGAGAAGAAAGAAAATTTCTTTAAGGGTGTTCAGAAGAATACTTGTTACCGAGTTTGCCTTGGATGCAAAGAAAAGTGTTTTCTACCTGTAGTTTATACACGTCTGGGTGAACATACTTAATGATAGGGAGCACAAATTTATAAGCCGTTCTGTTTAATAATGAAAGGGCATAGAAAAATATATAAATTATAGATTATGGAAAATATAGTGAAAATGTTTCATGAATAGAGTTCATTGAGTAAAGAATTTTTACAAGAAAAGGCTTATGATGTGATTATATGATAAAGTCAATCGATTTTATGTAATTAGAAGAATGCATAAGAGTAGAGGGAGAAGAATGCTTGGGAAAAAATTGGAAAAACATTTTGGTTTGTAGGGGAAAAGAATTAAGTCCTCTACTAGATGTTGAAGCTAGATAATACTCATGCAACGTTTTATACCTCTAAGGAGATAACTCTTCTTACAAGCTTTCATCTTTCTTCACGTTTCTGCACTCACATTCATATGTATACACTTTTGCTTATGGGTGCATATACGTGAATGTAGAGGGAATATGAAAAGACGCAAAATGTTGCCTGAAACTGAAGTTTCAAATCTATTTCATTAAATTTTCCCCTGCTTACTTGTATTTCCCAGCATTCGTATTTCTTTCTGTTCTGTATATCCTTCCATTTTCTGGCATGTATAAGATATCGATTGCTTTTATAAAATCACATCACCTGACTTTTTTGAAGAAGAGCTTTACCCAATAAATTCTGTCATCGGATTTTCAACAAATTCTTCCATAATCTACAACATATATTTATATCTTTTCATGAGAAAACGGGAGCAGATTATACAATTACATTTTTCTTTCTCTCTGCCCCATTTCTCTCCCTACCCCTCTCTCTCCCCATGTATTGAAGGCCTCGCATCGAATTCCATATTCTTCTCAATAAGATTTCTGAAATCTTTTTGAGGCCTTCCATTTTTTGTTTCTTGCCTGTATATTTCCTCTGAAGGAGGTTTTCATGCTCCTCACTTCGTGGAAAGTAATATACAATAGGGAATCTCTGGTCTAGTCTGAAGATCGGAAAGGTGAAAACTCGGAAGAATAATTAATGAAGTAGTCAGAGAAAAATTATTGATTATTATTGATAAATCGTAAAATTCCTGGAGTCCAAATGACATTGGGAGAAGCATCTCTGATGTTTCGAGTAATTTTCTTTCCCACCAAAGAAGAGAACGATTCTTCCAACACTGATCAAAGTTAAGAAACTTAACATTTCTACCAAGAAATATAACGTTTGCCAATACAGTCTATCAGAAGTCTCGCTGAATGTTTTTAACTTTTTACCTACAAATCTTCATGCATGTGTGTGTGTGTGTGTGTGTGTGTGTGTGTGTGTGTGTGT
>NC_068990.1:68269267-68269841 GCF_001194135.2 Octopus bimaculoides
GTGTGTGTGTGTGTGTGTGTGTGTGTGTGTGTGCATGTGTGTGTGCTTGTATATGCATATGTGCGTGTGTATGTATATGCATGTGTGTGTTTGTATATCGCTGGAACATTGTCTTGAAGCACTAGGTCTATCAGCTTTTACATCGACCCAGTTTGTATTCCAGTTTGCTATTTATTTTTACTAGTAAGTATATTTACATTCCGTAACAATCGCTGCGTGCTTGGATGTGTGTGTGTGTGTGTGTGCGTGTGCGTGTGTGTGTCTGTCTGTGTGTATGTGTGTGTGTCTATCTGCGTATTTGTATTCAGAAAGAGAGCGTTGATAACTTTCCTTATCATAAATGGTAAGGTGGGGTGATTGACATAAACACATTAAAGGGATATTTAACTTAATGTACTGTCATTTTTCACTTTATCAATATTCATTTTTAATACGATTTATATATGTACCATAGATATGTCTGTTTGTATGTATGCAGGCATATAAATACGTTTATGAGTGGGTTTATATTTATGTATACAAGTATGTATGTGTTTAAGTACATCTATATCTATATCTATATCTATATATATAT
>NC_068990.1:68270686-68271458 GCF_001194135.2 Octopus bimaculoides
ACAGTTTCCATTTGCCATCTTCACTAACAAGGGATAGGTCGGTCTGGGGCTATAGTAGAAAACACTTGCTCAAGGTTCTGTACAGTGGGAGTGTCCCCAAACCTATTGGTTACAAAGCAATCTTCTTTACCACACAGCCACTATTGCACCTAATGTCAATACAGAAAGAATTTACCACGTATATTCGTATGGCGTTTTGACTTATAACTATATCTCTATCGTCTATATTTATACTGCTAGTGACCACTGAGTTGTTAGCTATTTCTCATAGCTCATCTTCATGTGTGTATGTGTGTGTGTGTTTCGGCCAGCTAAGCCATCGTCGGACGATGACTTAGCTGGCCGAAGTTGTCACTGTCAATAATATTCTTAAGAATAATATATACAGATACGCTCATAAGGGATAAACATCCCTCTAGTAAACATCCATTAATTTTATATCACCTGAAGAACTGAATCCATGAGGATGATCTACCCGATGCCCACGGATAATACGGACTACACTATAATCATCCAAGGAATATGGACTGTGATATTAAGAGACATGTGATTTGTGGAAACGTGCGTAGCAATGCATTAAATGCTTATACATTCCATTCAAGGATTATTGTTATTATTAGTATATTTATCCTACTTCATATCGGTACAGCTCGATGCAATCCTCAGAACTCGTTCACTAGTCAGCAACATTAGACTGTGGCCGGAATAGAAGCTTTATTTACATGTTCAAAACGTTTCCGGAAAGAAATTATATATATATATATATATATAT
>NC_068990.1:68272562-68274081 GCF_001194135.2 Octopus bimaculoides
TATATATAATTGCATATTTTTGCATTTATATTTACTAGTATGAAATTGAGCTTCGAGTTGCTTCATGTAAAAAGACAGAAGCAAATAAAACAATCACGAAGTGTTTTTTCGGATTCGGTTGCATTGCACGGCACCTTGGGCAAGTGTCTTCTATTATCATCCTGCGCCAACCAATGCCATGTCAGGGAGTTTTGTTGACTGAAACTGTGAAGTAAGTCCGGCATGTCTGTTTGTGTGTGCATGCATATATGCATGTGTGTGTGCATATATATATATATATATATATATATATATGTGTGTGTGTGTGTGTGTGTCAGGATGACTGTCTTTTTTGTTTGACTTCCTGCACTGTTTGGTAACTGGTTTTCGTTTGTCTACGTCACCATAGCTTAGAAAATTGACAAAAGAAATCGACAGAATATGTACCAAACTTAACAATAAGTACGGGTGTCGATTTGTACGATGAAACTCTTCCAGGTGGTGCCCCAGCATGGCCGCAGTCCAATGAATGAAACGAGTAAAAGGTAAAAGATTTTGAAATATGGCACTGATTCGATAGAGATCGATAAATAATGTATCAGACTGAAATCAATATACTAACAAAAGCTATTTAAGTAGCGCCCTCGTCGTGACGGCAGCTCAGTTATTTTGTAACCGTATAAGAATCACAGAGTGACCATCTACCAACCCACCCATCCAAAACCTATATCAGAAGCCACCAACGACCATTACCATCCTGTGTTATACGCTGTTTACAATTCTTCCTCTAACCAACCGAACCATCTGGAAACATATGTTGTCAGCATGTAAATCTTAGGAACAGCCATCCTTCCGGTAGCGTGACTTGTAGTTTGACACTGGATAGATATCAGGCATCACGTATACGTAGAGGAACATATAGGTACTTATAAATTTACAGATAATCATGCAAACATAGATCTATATATCTTTTCAAAATCAGAATGTAGGAAGCTGATTCGAAGATTAGAGATCCAAACCATCAATGGATTTGTATGAATTTGTAAAATTTTCCATAAGTTTAGCATTCAAGTAAATATGCGCATATGCATGAGAATACACACATAAAACAAAACATACAAATATCCACATGCATTGAATCCAGGTACTGTATACATACATACATACATACTTACAAATACCCTGCTAACATTAGTGAAATACGAATGAAGCAGTCTTCGATCTAGCTTAGAAATCGACCCTTTTTCTCTCATGGCAAGAGATCTTGAAATAAAACTGAATTATAAAATGCATACATACATACGTATGTACATACATACATACATACATGTATACATAAATACATGCAAAAATCTGCAAGACCTTCTTAAGATTTAAAAGATGATGGTTAAAAGAAGTTACTTTCGATCACAACCTGGCTATGTAGGTGACCGGTCAAAATTTACTCTAAGATAAAGAAAACATACATACACGCTACACGCATACATACGTCTGTACACACTGCAGGCGATATATATATATATATATATATATATATATA
>NC_068990.1:68274544-68278161 GCF_001194135.2 Octopus bimaculoides
ATATATATATATATATATATACACACACACACACATATATATAGTCATAAAGACACTTGCAATGCAGACAGAGAGATGACACATTCATAGAGCCATCAAAACTGTTTGAAGGGTTTAGCATCTGACAAAGCAAGAAACTATGATCTAAGCCAGATCATATGGATATGTATGGATATGCATGAATATATATAGTTATACAGATATGCATACACCCTTCCCACACACACACGGATATACTTATATCTGCATTTAGAGACATGCACACACACACACACACACACACACACATACATACAAAAGACGGAGAGAGAAAGAGAGAGAGGGAGAGAGAGAGAGAGAGGAGAGAGATTAAATACATATATGTGTGTTTGCACGCGTAGAATGCCTATCTATGAACACACTATGAGAAGCATTAGAAGTGTAGTAGATTTGGTTAGGCGAGCCAGTCGAGGAGGGGCACGAGTTCCAGTTTGTAAACTATCAAAATATTAACATTAACGACGGCATTGCAGCAAGGTTGTAAATGATCTGGCAATTGTCCTGAAAATTCCACTGTGTGCTATATATCCGTTTTGACGAAATAAAGAACTAATTCTTGTCGATGGCTTGGGTGAGTGAGAGGAGTGAGGCATTATAAATCGAAACAAATTAGTAAAAGGAAACTTGTTCGAAACAGAAAAAAAAACAAAAAAAAAAACGCTGAACATTATAATAATAATAACGATAATGATAATCCTTTCTAATAAAGACACAAGGCCTGAAATTTGTGGAGAGGGGACTAGTCGATTTCATCGACCCCAGTGTTTCATTGGCACTTCATTTATAGACCCCAAAAGGATGAAAGGCAAAGTCAACCTCGGTGAAATTTGAACTCAAAACGTAGCAGCGGTCGAAATACAGCTAAGCGTTTCACTCGGTGTGCTAACGATTCTGCCAGCTCGTCGCCTTATTAATTACAATAATAACAATAATTGCTTCAAATTTGGGCACAAAGCCAGCAGTTTCGGGGTTGGGGGATAAGTCAAATACGTCGACCCTAGTACTCATCTGGTACTTATTTTATTTACCCTGGAAGGATAAAATGCAAAGCCGACCTCGGCGGAATTTGAACTCAGAAAGCATTTTGCCCGACGGGCTAACAATTCTGCCAGATTAATAATAATAATAATAATAATAATAATAATAATAATAATAATAATAAATGATGATGATGATGATGATGATAAATTCCCTGATGTAGCACCAAGCAGTGGCTCTCATAGCTTTTGATCTCAACTGGTTGGAAGTGCTATCATGCAAACGTTTGTCTTGGTATAAAATATTCTGCGCAATACCAAAAGTTTGCTTGCCAGTTGCTTGACCATAACCAGCTGAGCATGTCCCTTAGCGGCTGACTATATGTGCATCTCTGATCATGAGCAGAAGTAGAGGAGGAACATCATTGCCGTGTGCTGAATTTGAATAATTTACCTCTGGAAACATAGGTGTTTCGTTTACCATCCTAAAACAAAACTTATACAGGGACTTTTTGAGTAAGACGGGCTACTCAACCCGAAGAAAATTCTGAGTTTCACCTGCAAGGTCATGCACTGTTTATCTTGATATGAAATCACCCTGTCGCGCACATATGGTTGTGATGCATGTGCCTGGTGTACTCTTATCAGACGGGTAGTTATGATGGGTATATTGGGCTTCGTATATTTGTACCCCAGTGTCACTTTGATGGTATGCGCTGCTCTCTCACTCAATAATAATAATAACAATTATTTCTTCATTGACTACAAGGGACAAGTAGGGCTTAGCACAAAAATTTGTGTATACAATAAAACAATAACAATTTGCTACAAAAATAAAACAATAAAATCAAGTGCTATTCTGCTGTAGGCACTGATAGGTTCCTCGGTATTATCCTGAAGGAGTCTAGACACCAAACTGCAACCCTTCTAACCAATTTCTGGAGAAATTCTTTAGACTCAGGCTATATACCGAAACAGTTCTTATCCTAATTTGTCATTCCGGTATTCAAAAATTGAAACAAGTTGCTCGCAGTTAATCGCCAATCTCACTCACCCCAGCATGGCTTTCGCTGCGACAGGGACTTCCTAACACAGTTCTTGCATTACATTTATGATATCCTTAAAGCCTTGGGATCAAAATCTGATGTCATATATCTTGGCTTCAGCAAAGCGTTCGACGGAGTCGGCCACTATATCCTTTTGTTATAGTTTCAATTATTGGAATCCATGGAAAACTACTATACTGGATTAAATGTTTTCTGGTGAACAGAACATATTATGACTGGTGGAATCCACTCAAACCCAGCAAAAGTCACCAGAGGTGTCCCTCGGGGGATTGCTTTGGGCCTGCTTCTCTTTCTAGTCTGTATAAACATTTCAAGTGTCAGGTAACACAGCAAAATGAAAATATTCGTAGATGACTCCAGGCTCCAGAAAGTTATCAATGGAGAAGAAGACCGAAGTAAACTCCAGTTTGATCTACACGCTGTAAGCTCATGGGCGGCAAAATACAAAATGTAGTTAAATGAGAGAAAATTTAAACTGAAGCATTTTAGAAAAAAAGACTATGCCCAAACAACCATTTACTCTTCCTTCAGGGGTAGTACTCACAGCGTCTTAAAACATCAGGGACTAAGGAGTGATTGTTGACAACAGCATCAGCTGGAGTGCCCACATCAGCAATAAAGTTGTTATGGCTCACTGAATGAGCTCCTGGATCCTCAGAACTTTCCGGTACAGAGAGCACGATGTTATCATTCCCGCCTTCTCTTCCTTCGTACGGCCATATCTAGAGTACTGCTGCCCCTTGTGGTTTCCCTACACCAAACAAAATATCACAAGAACCGAGTCACCTTGGAGAGCATTCACTAAAGAATTAAAGGCACGACTGATCTTGATTATTGGGACCGCCTTAAAACATTGAAACTTTATTCTCTCTAGCGCCGCCGTGAGCGCTACATCATTTGCATAATGTGGAGAATCTACCACCAGTATTGCCCAAATGACCTTAACATTAGATTCAGAATTCATCCAAGGCTGGGGTCACGTGCCATACGCAAATCAGGTTCACAACACATATTCACTGCAACACAGTTTCTTTTCCTCAACAGGCCCTGCCCTATTAAACATTATCTTAAAACAACCAAAGAAGAAAATGATGCTATCAGCTTCAAACGAAACCTGAGCAAATTTCAAGGGATACCAATTTGTTAATCATGTTACCCATATGGCAATACTTCAAACGGCCATCTTTCATTTTTGACTTCACTTAAAACCTTTGTTGGAAAAAAATTATTATTTTCTTCACAAAAGGAAAACAAAGTTCGACACCAGACAACCATATGCCTAAAGTGATGTAATTAACTTTATCTTTTTTTACTTGTTTCAGTCATCGGACAGCGGTCATGCTGGGGCATTGTCTTGGCGGGTTTGGGTCGAACAAATCGACTCCAGGACTTATTTTTCCTAAAATCTGGTATTTATTCTAGCGGTGCCTTTAGCCGAACCGCTAACTTATTGGACCATCACTCGTTGTCAAGCGGTGGTGGGATAAAGACACAAATATCTCCACCAACCCTCCACCATACGACGGGCTTCTTT
>NC_068990.1:68278775-68282970 GCF_001194135.2 Octopus bimaculoides
AAAAATTTTTTCGTCTCTATTTTCGCATTTCCAATCTATTTTTCTTCAGATTTTATTCACTTCTACCATTGTAACTAATATTGATTTGAATAAACGGTCACACACACACACACACACACACACACACACACACACACACACACACACACTATTTTCGTTTACTGCTTACCAGTATTATTTCCAAAGCTTGCCATAAATCAAGGTATTAGTGATTGGTTAAACATGACAACAACAAAATTATAGGCAACAGTAACTAAAATATAGTTATAAACAACAACAATAAAATACAGCAGCTGCGACTACAATTAATAATGATAATATTTTCTGATTTAGGCACAAGGCCAGTAAATTCTGAAGTGAGATGCTAAGTTGATATCATCGATCCAAGTACTAGTCTGTACTTTATTCTGTTGAGTCCCAAAGGCTGAAAGACAAAGTTGACTTAGGCCACATATGTCTGAGACTGGCTGACAGAAATATATTTGGGTCTTTTGTTTGTTAATAGTACCTCAACAAAGTATATGGGAATTTCTTTAATATAATTTAACATTCCTTTCCTTCAACGTCCCCCATAAAATACTGAACAAGCTTATTTTCAGCGCTTTGTTATTTATTTCTTCTGATGTCTAATAAAAAGGTTTCGAGGAATGGCACATTAAAAGCTCGGCAAAATTGAAGGAGTTTGGAATTGCTTCTTTTTCAAAATATCTTACAGCAAGGAAATATTCAAACACTTTTTTTAATCTGAAAGTTTTGCAATCAGTAGTGAGTAGGGATGGGGGTGAGTTGGTTATCCGCTCCGAGTAGCGCATTTATGGGAAAGGCTAGCACTTTTGGGTCTGCTGTATAAGCTTATATAGAGAGTGCGAGTGGAGATGAGGAACAAACTTAAGGGCTGTCCCAGACGGTACACGCTTTAGCTACGCTACTGTGATATTTCTCAAAACAGTTAAAAGAAATTGTTCAAGACTTAAAAGAGAGAGACGATTTAAACGTTTGTTGCCTAAAAGAGGTGTTGTTGCAAAACTCCAAATCATCCCTGGCTGGTCGACTAAATTAATTGTCAAAGCGTTGCAACGTGACGATCCCATATTTTATTCAGACATAAAGCCGCTAGAGTTACACCAACCACCATATCTTTCACAAATGAGACGGCCATGTTTTGATTTGAGAGAGATATGCTACCATTTTCAACAGATAAAACGACCACGTAGAAGTACCTTTGTCGGGCCATTTTGAGATAAGTTAATATTTTTTACAGGAAATGTCTACGTTTATTGGAAAAGAACAATATAAACGAGTTAAACGATGGAACTTGGAATGCGGAAAATATCACTGAACGTCATACTCATTCTTAAATAATTTCAAACGCTTGAGAAAGAATTCATACCCTTTGTCTTTAACTAGTGAAGGCCACCTGCAACTGTTTGATATAACATTTCTTGGTCTGAAGTGAATTTGGAAAAGTCAATGCATTTGCCATAGAATATATACAAATAGAATTATGTGTGATAGCCATTATGAATACTGCAGACTTGAAAACTTGAAAGGGTTAAATATTGACAAGAGGGCTTAAAGTTAGAACAGCCATTCGTAGTTGTAATTTAGAGAGCAGTCAAAATCTGTCAGCTTGAGAGAAAGAGAGAGAGAGAGAGAGAGAGAGAGAGAGAGAGAGAGAGAGAGAGAGAGAGAGAGAGAGAGAGAGAGAGAGAGAGGGGGAGAGGGAGAGAGAAAGCGAGAAAGAGAGAGAGAGAGAGGGGGAGAGGGAGAGAGAAAGCGAGAAAGAGAGAGAGAGAGAAAGTTAAAATATTAAACATTAATAATAAATAAGTAAATATTTCTCAGAAAAATGCTTAATATTTAGATATTGGATTTCGAGAAACTAGATATGACAACCGAAATATCAAGACTGGAGAGCGCGTAATTACAATAAGAGATAAATTGTATACATCAGATAGCTCAAATAAGGCATATACCAAAAGGTAAAGTAATTGTTTTAAATCATATATTCAAATATGGTGCATTTGTAACTAGTCTGGTGATGGTTGCATTTTATATACTATATCTAAATAAGGGCTTCAAAATTTGGCACAAGGCCAGCAGTCTTTAGGGGAAGGGAGTTAGTCAGTTACATCGATTCCAGTACTAGACTGGAATATATTTTATCAACCCTGAAAGAATGAAAGGTAAAGTCTACCTCGGCGGAATTTAAATTCAGAGCGTAAAGCCGCAAGAAATGCCACTAAACGCTTTGTCCGGAGAGCTGGCAATTCTGCCAACTCGCCACCTTATGTTATGTATTAATTATAACAAGTTATTTCTAATAATATTTGAACAATAATCATAGTAGCCAAGACTGACCCTTTGCCAATTAGAAAACAAAATAGAGAACTAAATAAATATAAAAATAAAGAGAAGTTTGAATTTCTGGCCTAACCTAAATACAAAATTCGTAATTCTTTCGAACATTTTCAATAGTTAAAGCAAAAGTAATTAATATTTAATGAAGCATAGCTGTTTAATTAGAAACTGTAACCAATTGATTGCAGCAATCAGTTGATAGGTTGCACATTCATTTGCTTAGTCATTTTTTCCTCTTCTATCGTCACTAAAACCGACTCTGTTTCTCTATACTACCCTCTAAGCATAGAGCAACATATTCTCTACATCTAGAATTTCCCAACACAACGCAACCCAACCACCTCTCCTTTTGTCTTTACTCTCACCGTGTCTCATAACTTAAACTGAAATATTTCGCCCACTTCTTATTCTCCCAAACCGTAACCCACTAGAGATCCCTCCTTGCTTATGTTTTTTTTTGTTTCTGTAAGCACTGAGTCACAAAATTTTAAATTGAACTGTACGAATCAGTGAAGTCTAGGATGGCCTACCTGACGTCATAAGCATTATCTCCTTCCCTGATCAACTTATTGTTTCCAATTTAAGAATAAGTCTAGTGATTTCTAGGGGAAAGTGTTTAGTCAAACACGTCAACCAGGAATTACGAATTAACCAGGAATTTTGATTACAATATGACTAAGAAATCATTGATATTAAGGACTGGAATGCCATCAGACGAGCTTGTCCAGTGCAGATTGACGAAACTGCCCTGCACCCAATGCGTTCAGTCAGTAATTAAGTACTTCTAACTTTTGGATTTATGTTGATTAACTTATATGCGTGATAGACCCGGTTGTCAGTCAGGTCTATCATGAGAATAACTATATGTTCGAAACGTCATACTTTCACTCAATAAGTTTTACTTTTTGACATTTTCTTTCTTTGAGCATCAAGCTAACAATATTAACTGTGAAAGTCCCTCGCACTATTTGTTGCTTTTTGTATTTGATTTTGGCTTTTGTATTATATATATATATATATATATATATATATATATATATATATATATATATATATATATATATATATATATATATATACATACATGAGAGAGAGAGAGAAAGAGAGTATGCTTCTTTGGATGTTTTTAATGTCCTCATTGTGCTTTATTCTGTTAGCTAGTATAGCTATATGTTCCAATACAAATCAATTAATTAATATTTAAAAAAGTAGAAGATCGGTATCACACAAGAAACCGAGAATATATTATTTAAATTTCTGTAAATTTAATTTATTACATACCGTAACAAGTACCGACGTTGACAAATATTTTCCACAGTACTTCAAAATACAAATTACTAACATTAAAGCAATCGCTTCTCTATTTGCTGAATTCAAATTTACCAAATACAACTTTCTCTTTTTAAATTTCCGCTGCCACTAGAAATTAATGTATTAATCCATTAATAGCAACACCAGCAGCAACAACAGCGGTAGCAACAACAGCAGCAGCACGTATACCAAAATAATATTCATGTACACAATATCAGTTCTGAGATCAAAATTTTTAGGCTTCGCAGAAAATTACATCGTGAAGAAAGAGTTTTGTTGAAAAGAAATTTAAATTATATATTCTCGGTTTCTTCTGTTTATCATATGATATTGATCTTTCACTTTCTCAAACATTAATTAATTGGTGAGTGTTGGAATATGCAGAGCTATGCTATCTAGCAGTATGAAGCGCAACAAGGACATTAAAAACAAAAAAATCCAGACAAAGACTGCTATCCTACTTTGCTGCTTACGCGCGCGCGCGCGCAAACACACACACACACACACACACACACATATATAT
>NC_068990.1:68282980-68283316 GCF_001194135.2 Octopus bimaculoides
ACACACACACACACACACATATATATATATATATTTATGTATGTATACATACCTGTGTCTCGCACGTATCTTGCTACTATTACACATACTAATATATACATGTATGCACATACAGGCATACATACATACATACATACATACATACATACATATATACATAGAGAAATGGCTGCATAGTTACAAAATTAACTTCGCTAATACTAAATTTCAGGTTCATTCCTGCTGCGCAGCACTCTGGGTTACTGAAAGAATTTGATAGATGGGAACTGCCTGTCACACATACTCTCACACACAAACACACACATATATGTATGTGTGTATACCTATATATATATA
>NC_068990.1:68283420-68285035 GCF_001194135.2 Octopus bimaculoides
GTGTGTATATGTGTATATGAAAGAAATGGTTGGAGTGGTCAAGTGCTATGAACTTAGTAAAGAAAGACGAAGAGTGGTAAACTAGACACAAGGAAATTCATCATTTATTGAAATTATCATCGTTTCGAGGCAAGTAAACAAACACCTACTCGACTTGCAACCAGCTCTGAAAGAGAAGGGGAGATAATATCACAGAATCGAAATTCTTCTGAATTTCCTTGTCATTCGAGTTTACGTTGTTTTCCTGGGGACAAGAGAACTCCCGTGAATTAGTTTTTCTGTCTCAATAGGCGTCATCAGCACAGCATCGTCTTATCTCAACTCCAAACATCAGATTGGACAAAAGGGGTTGAGAATATTTATAGCCTAGCGTAATTTGCATAATCAAAAGGAAAATAGCTAAGAGTGGTAGCTAAAAGTGATCGTTTGCATATACAACAGAATAGACTGGTTACTGTGTATGTGAAGGTGTGTGACCGAGTGGTTGAGGCACTCACAATCGCAAGATCGGGGTTACGATTCTCGAAGCAGGCGGTGCGTTGTCTTCTTTGAAGTTGCTTCAGTCCACACAGCTATAAATGGGTAACTTTAGCAGACTGGCGTCCCTTTCAATGAAGAATTTGTGATTTCGCTCACATATACGTCATTGAAACCGGGTAATCGGCTTTATGAGTTTTAGGACTCGAGCCAGTACTTGCTGTATATATAACAAAATAGGCAATGTTAATCATCCATCTAAAAGTCGCAGACTTTATGTATCTAGTGAAGTATATAGTTCACCAGTTCATTTACAAACTGACAATTCTTCTAGTGTTTAAATCTCATTGTTTCACAATATCTGAAAAATCAAAATATATAAATTTGACTTATAATTTCAAATGGGAATCTTATTTACAACTAAATCTTATACAAGAAACAAAAGACCATGCAACATTTGCACAACTGAGAACAGAGAATTTCCCCTCGCCAAAGCCCTAAGTTCTAGTAGTCATTTAAAAGAATTTGGACACTTGTACATAACCCTAATTTTATATTTCTAAATATTTTCTTACTTATACGTACATGAATTCAGTTTACCAAAGCTTATCCTACCTTACTACTACAATTTCTTTTAATGCAATTTGAAAGTTCAACTACACAAGTATTTCAATGAGATTCTTCATTGTTTCTGTTTTTTGTTATGCATGGTTGTGTGGTAAGAAGTTTGTCACCCGAACACATAGTTTTGGGTTCAGTCCGACAGCGTGGCAACTTGGTAAAATGTTTTCTGCTATAGCCTTGGGGCGACCAAGTTTTGTGAGGGAACTTGGAAGACGGAAACATGCGTGAGTGTAAAAGCACATGGTTCAGTAGTTAGAGTGTCGAGCTCACAATCACGAGGTCGTGAGTTCCATTCTCAGACCGGGATCTGTGTCGTGTCCTTGAGCAAGACACTTTATTTCACGTTGCTCCAGTTCACTCAGCAATAGCAATGAGTTGCGACATCAGTGGGATGGAGAGGGGAGGTTGGTATGCATGGGCTACCACTGGTTTTTCTATAAACAAATATGCTTTGACTTGTACCTCGGAGGGAAACTTTCCAGGTGCAATACTATGGTCATTCATAACCGAAGGG
>NC_068990.1:68287235-68289312 GCF_001194135.2 Octopus bimaculoides
TATATATATATATATGTAGACAAACATACATATGTGTGTGTATTTATATTCTGTTCTCCCACGCAGCTTGACAACCAGCGGTTCGGGAAAACGATAGGATAAATTACTAGAATTAAAAAGAAGAATGAATACAGTTCTCGACTAAAATCCTTCAAGCACTGCCCCAGCATGGCCGCAGTCCATTGACTGTTTCAAGTAAGAGATAACAGAAATTTAGACTTTCCTTTAAGTCCTTTGCAACTATACCTTCTTCTCTATAACAATATTTCCTCCTATCATAGTTAATATATTTATCAATTTACTTTAAACTCATTTACTATTAACTTTAAACTAATTAACTATTTAATTTATTCAACTATTGTAGTTCGAATAGCAATTTATCTAGTATGTTCTATCTCACATTATTAATCCACATCAGGATTGTTCTTAATATTCTAAATATTTTTGTGCATTTTTTAATACTTTAATTTCATCTAGTTATTTTGTGTCCCCTTAAATTTCGTGTCCATTTTATTTAATTTTATCTCATAAATTGATCTCTTTTCTAGTTTCGAAATTTAATCAACCTCGTTTCTCTTATCTCACATTATCTCATTTCATACTGAATATTTCATATTTCTTTATTTCTTAGTTTCTTTTATACTTTTCATACATACCACGTATCTTATCATCCAACCTAATACTTAAATACTTAGTTTATACTCATTTTGCTTTATCATTAACTTATCATCCCCCCCTCTCCCCCTCTCTCTCTTGTTTCATCCTACCTCAAAATATTTTCAATTTGTTTTCCCATCCCTTTATCAGCTGCTTGCGCAAAATTTCCGATACTTTCTAATTTTGTCACTTATTTCTTTTACTAAATTCTCTGTTTCAGTTGCCTCAAGGAGTATACAATATTATAAACAGCCTTACATCTTCAGTATAATATTTACTTCCAAAACAAGTCTGCAAATATGCTTCTTCATTATTATTTCATATTTCTCATCATCATCATCATCATCATCATCATCATCATTATTATTGTTGTTGTTGTTGTTGTTAGTAGCACGCCGGGAAAAGTGCTTAGCGGCATTTCGTCCGTCTTTGTGTTCTGAGTTCAAATTCCGCCAGGTCGACTTTGCCTTTCATCTTTTCGGGGTCGATAAATTAAGTATCAGTGAAACACTGAAGTCGATGTAAACAACTTAATCCCTTCCTCAAAATTGCTGCCCTTGTGACAAAATCTGAAACTATTATCATCATCATCATCATTATTATCATTATTGTTATTGTTATTATTATTATTATTATTATTATTATTATTATTATTATTATTATTATTATTATACACTAGTCTTATTTTCATCACGTGCTTTCACTGTACTACCAGGAGCAGCTCTGTGCGCCTTGGATGTGTGCTGTGGTTTGTGGTGGTGCTCTTATTTTCACTGTATTGAAAGTGTTTTATGGAGGATGTGAGCGGTACCTAATAGTGCTATTTTCTGTACGTTACAGATGCTTGTAAGTCCTCGTGGTTTTGTTATGTATTTGTCTGAATAGTTTTTATCATACTTAATGCTCCTGCAATGATAGGAAGTGTTTCTGTTTTTAGGCTTCACATTCGAGTTACCCCTATTTCTAGATCTTAATTGCTTGTTTTTAGGCTTATCATCATCATTATTATTATTATTATTATTATTATTATTATTATTATTATTATTATTATTATTATTATTATTATTATTATTATTTCGCTAGTCTCTTAGTTTTTCAAGTTCATTTTATCGATATATTTAATATTTCACTCTCTCAATATGGCAATTCTGTACAGCCTTTGTTCGGCCTATTCATCCCTCATCGACTTCACTTCTGCTCTCCTTTTCATTTCTTTCCAAGCTATTCGTTCTCTGTTTATAGAAACTTTCCTGTCATGATTTCGATGCTTTGGCAAATTTCGATGAGACTGAAAATAGTTTGCAACAAAACTCAGATTATCATACTTCGAATCCATTAATGTTTATGATTGTGGCTTGCTAATGTCTTACAGACAACACTTTCTATCTGATATATATATATATATATATATATATATATA